>NC_083464.1:13472500-13772500 GCF_030014155.1 Tachysurus vachellii | reverse complement strand
TGTGTGTGTGTGTGTGTGTGTGTGTGTGGGTGTGTGTGTGTTTGTGTGTGGGTGTGTGTGGGTGTGTGTGTGTGTGTATGTGTGTGTGTGTGTGTGTGTGTGTGTGTGTGTGTATGTGTGTGTGGGTGTGTGTGTGTGTGTAAGTGCGTGTGTATGTGTGTGTGTGTGGGTGTGTACTGTGTGTGTGTGTGTGGGTGTGTGTGTGTGTGTGTGTAAGTGTGTGTGTATGTGTGTGTGTGTGGGTGTGGGTGTGTATGTGTGTGTGTGTGTGTGTGTGTGTGTGTGCACGGTACCTCAGAACCTTTGTGCACTTCCTTGCTGCTCCTGTGTGCTGGAGATGGGGATGCTTTGTTAGTGGTGGAGTTGGAAAGGCCCATCACTGATCCATTCTCCACTGGCTCATCTGTTGCAGGTTTTGCCACAGACCAGCCTGAATTGTTGTCTACACACACATGGAGTATTTGTTCAAAATGACCTGCTTTTCAAGTAGCAGTCTCTGATTGTTGCTTGCTAGAAGGAGAATTATGCTAATGTTGCAGTAGCTAATATTGTTTATCTTTTTGCATTTTACTTCAATTTTTCTTGCACCTAATATTTTTGATCTACTACTTTTGACATTACTGCATTTATCTACAAATCATATAATTATAAAGTCATTAGGTGCCCTTTTTTAAGAATCAGACAGCAATAAGCAGGTGATTTAAATTCCAAACAAATCTGAACTAATACATATTAAGTATGAAAAATGTGATGACTGATGGTATTCTTGGTCTGTGACCTAGTGAAACAGTCTTGTCTGGTTAAGGGCATCTGTAAAATGCCATGAATGTAAATGACAATGTTAACTTAAGTGTAACTATAAATAACAAATTTCCATCAGGCAGTTTGTATTGTAATCTGCATCTAAAGGATATCTATGTGAATGTGAGACATCAAAAGTGTGGAGAACTCTGAATTTTGCCCTGAGTCCAGGGTGAAATTTGATTTGTCTTAAATAGCCAGACCTTTGGATAAAGACTCTTGTGTCAGAGTTGCTGAATACTAAGGAGGAGATGAGGGGGTGCTGGGTGAAGTCACTACTGGTAAACAAGAATGCTTTACTCTGTGCTTTAAATATTGTTTTGTACCCAAACTTCTTTATTTACTTCGTTATTTAAGAAAAAATGACAAATTTGAATTTCATTTTAATCTTCAGTCCCTGTCATATAACAATGTTTTTTATCAATTCCAGTAAAATTATTTACTTGTCACAATAAGGCTCAACCATGTCCTCTAATATGTCAGTCTAGCAAAACTCCTGTCATCATTGCCTCCTGTAGTGATCTACACCACTGTGTCCAGACAGATCAACCCACACTGTAACTTACCTGTGCTCAGCCCTGGTGTGTGTGTCGTGATATTGCGTGCTGCCTGGGAGACATTGTGCTGAAGGATGCTCAGGCATTCTCCTAGACAGCTTAGCGTGGCTGCAGACGTAGCCTTGAGCAGCAGCAGGTCTGGATCGAGAGAGGAAAGAGGCCCACGGCTCGGCAGAGACTCAATGGAGTGCAGTAGGTTCTTCTGCTGGCCCTCAGCCTGAGACATGACCTGAGTAGCAAACAATACTTTTAGAAAACTGAAAAAAGTCTTGGGCAGAACCATATGCTTAAAAGCTATGTTCATAAAAGGTTTAAGCTATTATTTTTAAACTGATCTGACACCAATTATTTTTCAAACAACCCTGTATGTTAGAGTTCAGAGCATCAACTGGGACGCATACGTTTCCAAACATGAAGCGGTGCAGCTTATTCACATGCATTAGTGCACATTCTTTTTTCATGTACCCTCTCTAATAAAGTGAAGACACTTTTTTTTATAAACAAGACAATAGTGAAAACATATTATTTAAAGATGAACTGATTGAGAAGTGTGCATTTATTCCTTTCTCTTCAAGTTAGTCTTCAAGTTAGACACACACACACCTGTTAAAAGTCTAGTCAAAATAAAAAAGCATGAATAATATGAAGCATTTAACTGCCATGAACTGATCACTGATGGTTAAGTATTTAAAAGATAACTGTTTCCACCATTTCATGTTACTTGCTTATACAGACCTTTGTAACGAAAGAATGTTAAGTAGCTGGACATTTTCAAATTTCGTTGAATACCCTTTATATTAGTGCATCACAACCATCAGGACCTTTTACACTAATCACAATCTCAATTAATTCCAGTAATCAGAGCCTTAGAGCTCGCATACAACAATACAAGCTTAATAGAATGCAGTATCTGGAGCTATTAAATGACCTTTTCAATGACACAACCTTATGTCCAGCAAACAGCAAAAGTGCTTGTGTCCTTATGCAACAGCTTTCGAGTGCTTGTCTAACCTGAGAACACTTATTGAACATTATTATAGCAGATTTCCATGAATTACAGGAAAAGAGCAACATATTATTTAAATCTAAAGAGATTTTAATACATGACATACTGCTGTAGTTTGATGAGAAAAATCCCCATATTCTCACAGTAACAGAGGCTCAGTTCAATCTATGGAGCATCTTTCAATAACATTTGAGTCAGGGGGAATAAATGACAGTGCATCGTGTCCTTTATGTGGTTATAATGCAGACCCGCTCACATCAGCACAGCAGAGGATTTTATCGAGAAGCCGAACTGTAATGTGGGTGGTGTGATATTGGCAGGAGTTAGCTTGTGCACTTGTCATCTATTTTAAAGCTTGTCACACAGAGTAATGATGTCTGATTATTTGATGTGCTGTAGATATGAAGCTCCTCTACTACAAATGGGAAAGACAGCTGAGGAGGATCGCAAGGTGGTGACTCATTACTGTAGGCCGCTCAAAGAGGAAAGAACTCACACAAACACACCCACACATCAGCTCTGTATTCCTCTGTCACCTTCTCTTATAAACTCACGCAAACACACACACCATAATCATCTCTTTGTCACTTTTTCCTTTTCTCTGTTTTTGGCTTTTAACAAACCTAGACTGAATTTTTTGTAACAGAAATATTAGAGACCGTTCCCACAAACATTTACTATTGACACGTACATTATATCTTAACAGAATGATCCATCCCATCCCAGATTGTCCTTTTAACCCACTATTATGAACAATAAATGAATTCATTTTATTCATCTTCAATAAGTGCTTTAACCTAGTCAGGGAGGGTGATGAATCCGAACGGATCCCAGGAACACTGAACGTACCCCCACACCATCCCTAACCCATTCATATATGCCCAAACACATCCTCAACCCATCCTTGCATCTACCATGTCCATCCACATCCTTTCCCCACTTGTCCCAATCCTGTTTCCATGCCATCTTTGAATTCCACAGCACCATCCTTATCCTTTCCCTACATGCCCTAACACAGTTCTCATCCCATTACAGCATGCCCCAACACAAGTCTTCTTTCTGTTACTGCATGCCCCAACACAATCCTTATCCTGTCCTTGCATGCCCAAAAAACATCCCTATCCCTGCATGCCCTAATACCATCCTCACACCAATTCTGATTACCCTCACACAGTCCTCATCCTGTCCCAGCTTGCCCCAACACCATCCCCATCCCATCTCTGCATGTTACAACACCATCCTTATCCCATCCCTGCACATCACAAGGTTGTCCTCATTCCGTCCGTGCATCCAACAATGTCAATTTTCACTTCATCCCTGCATGCCCAAACACCATCCCAACCTGTCCCCACTTGTCCCATCACAGTCCCTGCCTCTGTTTGCCCAAACACAGTCCACAGCCCCAACCATCACATATCACCAACACCATCAACCCATCCGCAGTTTTTTTTAAACAAGCATACAAATATCCAAATGGATTTAAATGGATTAAGAATAAATTCACCAGTCTACACAAGCAATCCGTCTGCCAATTCATGGACAAATCTAAATTCAATCTAACTGGAAGGATCTACATCATACAGGAAGAAAATCACCCAAAACATACTGCCAACAGAAGAAAGGACTTCATCAGTGGAAAAAAGTGACAGGTTTTAGACTCTTCATGACAATCACCAGCCCTTAATACAACTGAGAATGCATTTCACCTCCTGATAAAGACTAAAGGGAGAAACCCCCTGAAACAAATCACAAATCTGAAAAAAAAAGAAGAATCACAAAAGAAGAATGCAGTGGTTTGATGATGTCAGTGGGTCACCAGCTTCAGTTATTACAAGCAAGGAATATGCAGCCGAATAATGTGTTATGTACTTACATTTCCTTTAACACTATCTGTTCTAAAACTCACCAAAATATCTATATGTGTTAAACAGCTTATAACATGTCATTGTTTTGGTGGAAGTCCACCCAGTGTGCTTAGTGTGCTTAGATATCTGTAAATAAGAGCTTTTGATCTTATTTAGCAGATATAAAATCCAGCATGTAAAATATACTGTATATAAAAGCTTCCTCTTAATTCAGCACTCATTCTGAACTAAGCACCATGTGTAAATGTGCTTTGTGGTCCTGACTGAATGATGATGATGATGATGATTATGATGATGATGATGATAAGATATCCACCGCTATCAAAAATTACTGATTGGTTTTTGAAACCACATTACAAGCACCATATTAAATCCAAGACAACCACAAACTTTACTCATTTTCAGCTTTAAACCATTTTGAATATATGGAATTATGTCACTTTTTTCTTGAGGTGTTATAATGCGGAATGATTTTGCTGTGCTGTGCATGGTGTGACTAGAATTTCATAATTCATCTTGCATTAAAAATGCATACACTTTAATATTCTCTCTTTGTCTGTGTGCACCAGTTCTTTTTCATCTGAGGCTCCAGAAGTTATGATCATAGCTACAGAAAGTGTAATCTATTCCAAGTGCATGTTGCATGTTTTTAACTAAATTCTCGTCAGATGTTTGGGAAAATTTGGCTGCATTTGGAGCTCAGTCTGAACCCAGCAAAATTGCTTATAGTGTGTTATTATTCTGCTTTTTTACCAGCTTTATGGACACATAAGAGGACAAAATGTAGACAGAGTACACAGAAAACCACTCTCCTTCATTTCAAAATAGCCTTCTGTTTTCCCCTTCATCTCAATGTGCTTTCTCTCAATCTATTTTTTCTCTCCCTCTATGATCAAAATCTCTCTTTGAAAAGTCCATGGCAATGACTGTAACTAGACACAGTGGCTGTAACAAGACACATGATCAGGGTCTCTCTCTCTCTCTCTCACTCACTCACTCACTCACTCACTCACTCACTCACTCACTCACTCACTCACTCACTCACTCACTCACACACACACTCACACACACACTCACACACACACTCACACACTCACACACTCACACACTCACACACACACACACAGGTAAGAAGATTGTTCTCTCACCCTTTCTATGGCACTGGCACAGAATGTAACCTGCATATTTTTTCTGTACAGAAATGTTAACCATATCTGCAGCCTTAATTGAAATCAAGAAAAAAAATGCAATGTAACAGAATTACAACATACTGTACACTATACAGGGAGGGCATTTAAGATAAGATAAGATAAGATACTGTAAGATAAGATATACCTTTATTCGTCCCACAATGGGGAAATTTCACTGTTACAGCAGCCAAGAGTAATAAAATGCAAATATATAAAAATGATAGATACATAATATAATATACAGTATATACAAAACAAAATGTATAAAAAAAAAGGATGTATATTGCACATAGGTAATATAGGTAAAATAGACATAGAAAAGAAATATGTGCCCCTCACGCATACCCCTCCATCCCTACCCATTTTCAGTGCTAAAATCAAGCATTAAGATGAATGCAGCTTTAAAAGGTCAAGACTAATGAGAAATAAAGAGCTGTTATAACTCCAGCAACCGTGAGATGAACATTTGGTCTCTTTTACTCAGATTCATTTGATCTTTGACCATGGCTGCCAAGTGTAGCTCTTTCAGGTGGCTCAGGAAGCCTCTTATCATTCTCTGTAAATGCTACAGTGTGAATATGGCACACATTGTGCAGTCAGTAATTACAGTCTTACAGTTTTCATTGTGCTGCTCTGTGGTCCAGCACAATCAATTGTCCAATTTTAATCTGCAAAATGTCAGCCTCAATTGTTTAGATTTTGATTATTTTAGACTATTTGGATATTCATACAGGATCACAGCTCTTTTGTCTAATTGAATCCTAACAATTGCAGGCTTTCCTGACATTAAGACATTAAGGGATTTTCAGGCTGACAGAAACAACAGCAACTATTTCAATACAAGCCTCCAACCTTTTCAAACACAAATAACACAGTGCAGCTACTTACTGGCTGCATACTGCAAGATAGTTTGGAATTATACAGTTTTATTATGTAATATTAACTTCAGATTGTGAGCCATAAAACTTGGGTTAAGGCAGTGTAGTATAATTTTATTATTTACAAGAAGGAAAAAGGAAATATTTTAAATAAAATCACTGCTTGATCTGTACAATTAAGCATCCACTGAGATGAGAATGTTTGTCTATGGTAGCCTAGACTATGTGTTAAATAATTAAATGACAGATTCTGAATACCGTCACTACTTCTTTAACTATATCACATCCGATGCCAAATATTAGCTGAAGTAGTGGCAGTATTCAGAAGCTGTCATTTAAGTATTTAACATACAATCTAGGCTACGATAGACAAATTTTGACACATCAATGTATTTAAAGGCAGTAAAATAATATACCTTTGTGCAAGAGTCACTGGAGAAAAAAGACTAAATAACATGCTAGTGAGTTGGGAGGTGGCTTCTTAGGTTAAAACAACAGCTGCTTTCTTATATCCTACTACAGTAGACCTCCTATACTTCATTGGCTCTCATTTTGATATCCCTATGCTGTGGTCGCTATGGTAACTGTCAAACAGAAATGAGAATCATGCATGTTTCCTAGGGTTAATTATGGTTCTGGCAAAATCATCTGGTAGTCAATAAGAAGCAATCTTTATTTTGACACATTATACTTTACGGTACTTCACAGCTTTTTTTCACATATCTCAGCCTACTAGGAAGCTGGGATCAGACATAATACTGCACTCCTGAAGCAGAGAGGGTTAAGGGCATGGCTTAAGGGCCCAAAAGTGGCAACCTGGCAGAGTTCAGGTTTACCCACCCCAGGATCCCTGCCTTCTGTTCAGTAACCTTAAGAGTAAGAGCCTTAATCATTAAGCCATCACTCACTGCCCAAGGGTGTTACGGTTCAGCCCGGACTTTTGGCCACGTGCTTCTGTTTATTTTCCGTGTCACGTGTCTGCCCCGCCTTTGTTTACTCCTCCCCTGTACACCTGTTCCCTATGTGTTTACATTTACATTTACAGCGTTTAGCAGACACTCTTATCTAGAGTGACTTACATTTATCTCATTTTATACAGCTGAGCAATTGAGGGTTAAATGCCTTGCTCAGAGGCCCAGGAGTGACAGCTTTGTGGCTCTGGGATTTGAAATCACGACCTTCCAACACCTACGCAGTAGTCCAACACCTTAACCACTGAGCCACCACATCCCCAATCACCAATGTGTTCATTGTCATGTCTATTTAACCGTGCCGCTTTGCCGATAACAGCGCGGAATCATCGTCAGTGTACGTCATTTGTCCTGTCTAGTTTTCGTTCCTGTTTTGTGTATTTTAGTTATTAAACCCTATTTATTTTAAGCTATCCTGCATCTGGGTCTGTCTTCCTGTCTTCGGTTGTGACAAAGGGTGGCTAGTGTAAAACAGGCTAAATGTGTAACAAAGTAAGTATGCATTTATATAATGGCCAGGGGGACTAAAAGAATGATGAGCTTTTTTTGTTTTTCTTTTATGAACATCAGTTACAGCATACAAATACAAATATAGTATATTAGTTGGATAAGAAGCATGGCCATAAAATATCTCAAAGGAAAATCTAACTTAAAGTCCAGCCCACTATAGCTGTTGGGCAAGGGAGATACAACTTTTTAACTTTACATTTTATATTCTTTCATTTAATATCTTGGTGTAAATTTTCTTATATTATTCAGCTGCTTTTCAATAACATGTCTTTCCCCAAAAGTGTCAGTTAGAAACTAATAGATCAAAGGTTTGAAGAATAAGAAAGAGCTTTCTGAGCCACATGAACATAGACTCTGAACACTCAATTATTCCTGATAGACAAGGTCAAAGGCTGCTCATCTCCTGGTTGCAGTAGATAGCAATAAGGTGTTTTTCTATTGTCGTTTAGACTTCACACCTTTTGCAGCTGAGTTCATTTCAGGGTTCAAAAATTACTACATTAAAGCTATGAACCCTGTATATGAAGCATATCATCACAGAACCAGCCAGACCGAATTCCACCTGTCATTCACTCTGACTCACTGTAATACCCAGAGCAGAGCTGATACAACAAGCCTACAGATGTTACACATCCAACTGGTTGTAGGATGAACTAAAAGACCCAAAAGATTCAACACTGCCAACAAATAGAGTGAATAAATGCTAATATATTTTCAAAATAGCAGATCAAGCAAAACCCTGGGAACCAGAACAACTTAATAAAGTTTGATAACAAAGTGAACAGATGCATTTTGACATTGGGTTTGTTAGTTAGCCTGATAATTTCCTTTCTACTGTTAATAAATAACTGTTTTCTGTGTTCTGGAGTTAAAAGTACAAAAACACAGACTGGAATGAAGTATTACAAATAAGATTAAAATAAACATTAACCAAACAGGCCACAGGAACTGAATAGCTACAATTCAAAGCAATGCCATGAATAATACTGAGCATCTGGTGATGTATGAAAGTTGTTAACTTCAGGAAGTGACCCGACTTGCAAAAAAACTAAATGTGATGACTTTAAAATGATTTTTTTCATATAAATAAAGATTTTTGCTTCCCTTAACTGATTGTGACAATTTCTGAAAGCTACTTGATTCACTCAATTAACATGTTAATGCTGATATTTTCCACGTTATTCATCATGAATAATTCATTCATTATCCATCAGTGTTTTTCATACGGTCACTTATGATAGCAGTTATGATAGCAGTGGTGTAAAGTATGGTCCAGGCACCCCAGGGTGCACCAGGGTATGTATACATTTTATGTTCATTTGGAAAAATTGTAGAATTCACACTAGAGGAGTGAGCACAAAAAATGGTTTTCCATTAGTTGATGTTTTAATGACAACAGTGGCAGGGAGTGCAGTCTAACACATTGTTCCAAAATCCCATAGGTGTATAACTGGGTTCTGGTAAATTTGAGGGACAAAGCATATGATATATTACAATATTTTCATCCTCATCAGTGAGCTATTCAGTGAGCCCTCGTGGGAGCCCTCGTGGGCATGGGAATATTTATCATCCTGGGAGACAGCACTTCCATCATGGTAAAAATGTTTAATCATAGATCATCAGTCATCAATAAGGCTGCATTAATTTCAGGTAACCGTTTATTCCAAGGATACAACTAAACCAAAACCATGCCATATAAATGTCCCCATACATTAACACTGCTACTAGGTTTCCTTTAATTTGTTACTCATCCGTATGCTTCCATCCATCAATTTCTGTACTGCTTATCCTACACAGGGTCACAGGGAACCTGGAGTCTATCTCAGGGGACTTGTGGCACAGGGCAAGGGACACCCTGGACAGGGAGCCAACCCTTCACATGTATATGCTTGCAACCACTTAATAATGCATGAGATTTTTTATTCATTTTTGTCTAGTTACAAATTATATTTTTCTGCATCAGGACTGATTCCATATGCTGATAAAACAGCTTAACTGCAGCTTAGGCATGAATTATATACTCATCGCTTGTCAATATCTCACTGTCTCACATGATAAGGTCTCTTGCTAGCATTGTATAGTGTGTTTAAGAATTTAGCTGAAAGCTCAGCAGAGATTTTCAGACCATGCTGCTGAAGCAGTTCCTCTGAAGTGAACATTTGTGCTTTGGATGGTTTAAATGATTTTCATTCTGGCTGCCTTTGGCCTAACTTGTTGACAGAATTATTTTATTATATAACTCTCTGTTCCATTTACTTAAAACTCTAGATTTTTGAATGAAATTAAAAGGTCCGGAAAAAAGGGTCCGGATGTCAGCATTTTGTAAATGTTGCTTTGATAGCTCTGTTGAGTCCTGTGGAAAATTGAATCTGGCTGAATAAAATGGGTTTTAAAAATATTGTAATTTTTAAACAATAAAGAAAATGTTAGCATGATTCATTTGTTTACAGCCTATGAAGGACATTCAGTGTTGTTCAATATAAAGTACATTGAAAGGATAGAGATGATTTACAGACGCCTAACAATAATTCACACATCAGGCATTTCAGACATCTATCTCATGGAACAAATATCCAATATTTTAATCTACTCCAGCTTTGTGGGGAAAGCAACTCTTTTTTGTTTTTGAAATGTCCTATTCTGTTATAGCGCCGAAAGATCAAAGTCATGGTACAGTAATGACACTCATTACACCAACATGGCAAAGCACATTAAGCACAAATATGCTATTTATTTACTGTCATACTGTCTCATTTTATGTTTTAAAGCAAACTGTGAATTGGCATAACTTTGTGCAATGAGTCAGAAAATAGAGATCAAAATGCCAAAAACATATAAACAAAAACAGCTTGTAGCTTGTAATGAAGGAAACAAACAAGCTTAACAAGATAAAACTCAGAATTTCACATTACAGTAAACACACTACATGATGGTGGTTAGTAATCTGAAATAGCAGAGCTGTGGAAATACTACTTGGGTGACTACTCTCTACTCTAACTGACCCTGCCCCAATGTGACAGACTGACCCTGCCCCAACGTGACAGACTGACCCTGCCCCAACGTGACAGACTGACCCTGCCCCAACGTGACAGACTGACCCTGCCCCAACGTGACAGACTGACCCTGCCCCAACGTGACAGACTGACCCTGCCCCAACGTGACAGACTGACCCTGCCCCAACGTGACAGACTGACCCTGCCCCAACGTGACAGACTGGCCCCACCCCAATGTGACAGACTGATCCTGCCCCAATGTGACAGACTGATCCTGCCCCAATGTGACAGACTGACCCTGCCCCAATGTGACAGACTGACCCTGCCCCAATGTGACAGACTGACCCTGCCCCAATGTGACAGACTGACCCTGCCCCAATGTGACAGACTGACCCTGCCCCAACGTGACAGACTGACCCTGCCCCAATGTGACAGACTGACCCTGCCCCAATGTGACAGACTGGCCCCACCCCAATGTGACAGACTGATCCTGCCCCAATGTGACAGACTGATCCTGCCCCAATGTGACAGACTGACCCTGCCCCAATGTGACAGACTGACCCTGCCCCAACGTGACAGACTGACCCCGCCCCAACGTGACAGACTGACTCCGCCCCAATGTGACAGACTGACTCCGCCCCAATGTGACAGACTGACTCCGCCCCAATGTGACAGACTCACCCAATATGACAGACTGACCCTGCCCCAACGTGACAGACTGACCCTGCCCCAATGTGACAGACTGACCCTGCCCCAACGTGACAGACTGACCCTGCCCCAACGTGACAGACTGACCCTGCCCCAACGTGACAGACTGGCCCCACCCCAATGTGACAGACTGATCCTGCCCCAATGTGACAGACTGATCCTGCCCCAATGTGACAGACTGATCCTGCCCCAATGTGACAGACTGACCCTGCCCCAATGTGACAGACTGACCCTGCCCCAATGTGACAGACTGACCCTGCCCCAATGTGACAGACTGACCCTGCCCCAATGTGACAGACTGACCCTGCCCCAATGTGACAGACTGGCCCCACCCCAATGTGACAGACTGATCCTGCCCCAATGTGACAGACTGATCCTGCCCCAATGTGACAGACTGACCCTGCCCCAATGTGACAGACTGACCCTGCCCCAACGTGACAGACTGACCCCGCCCCAACGTGACAGACTGACTCCGCCCCAATGTGACAGACTGACTCCACCCCAATGTGACAGACTGACTCCGCCCCAATGTGACAGACTCACCCAATATGACAGACTGACCCCACCCCAACGTGACAGACTGACCCCACCCCAATGTGACAGACTGACCCCACCCCAATGTGACAGACTGACCCCACCCCAACGTGACAGACTGACCCCACCCCAACGTGACAGACTGACCCCACCCCAATGTGACAGACTGACCCCACCCCAACGTGACAGACTGACCCCACCCCAATGTGACAGACTGACCCCACCCCAATGTGACAGACTGACCCCGCCCCAACGTGACAGACTGACCCCAACCCAATGTGACAGACTGACTCCGCCCCAATGTGACAGACTGACCCCACGCCAATGTGACAGACTCACCCCACGCCAATGTGACAGACTCACCCCACGCCAATGTGACAGACTCACCCCATGCCAATGTGACAGACTGGCCCCACCCTAACGTGACAGACTGACCCCACCCCAATGTGACAGACTGACCCTACCCCAACATGATAGACTGACCCCACCCCAATGTGACAGACTGACCCCACCCCAACGTGACAGACTGAGCCCACCCCAATGTGACAGACTGAGCCCACCCCAATGTGACAGACTGACCCCGCCCCAATGTGACAGACTGACCCCACCCCAATGTGACAGACTGACCCCACCCCAATGTGACAGACTGACCCCGCCCCAATGTGACAGACTCACCCAATGTGACAGACTGACCCCACCCCAATGTGCCGGGCTGACCAAACATTCAACAGACCGATCAAACATTTCCCTGTTGTTACAGTTACATAAATCTGTTCCGCATTATTTTGTGGATCATTTTACATTTTTTGGAATTTCACTATTGGAGAATAGTTTAAAGCATGAATGTTGAACACTACAAATGCCAGCACCAATCTGAAAGAAATGGACAATAGAGAGGGAAAACAGAGGAAGATAGAGGGAGAAATCAGGTCATGTGTCATTAGTGGGTCAAAACATGCATTTAAGGGGTTAATTTAAGGTGTTTACATGATGAGGCATAATCAGTTACTTAATGTTACAGTTAAAAAACTTAAACATAATTCCCTTTTTAAATAGTATGTCTAATAAACAGTACTTGGGTACAGTAAGTTGCTTTCCATTTTTATTTATCTGATCTGAACATATACTGTACACTCACTGCCTGCTTTAATAGGAGCACCTAGATCTCTGTTCACTCATGCAATTATCCAAACAGCCCATCATATGAAAGCAGGACTAAGCGCATAATATTGCCCCCACTGCATAAAATAATCATATCAAATATCAGTGTGGGGAAATCTTTTTATCTTGCTGACATTGACTGTGGTATGGTCTTTGGTACTGGACATGCTGGTTGGAGGATATCTGAGATTTTCACACACAGCAGTCTCTAGTGTTCACACTGAGAGGGTACAAAAATGGTGCAACTCAAATATCCACTTAACTGGTTGTGAGTAGAAAGTGACTTAGAATGAATAACGCATGAAACATTGATGTTGAATGTGACAACAGTAGCAGACCACATTTCCATCCATTTCTGTTAGCCAAGAACACAAATCTGAGGACACAGTGGGAAAAGGCGCAGAGAAACTGGATGTTTTAAGATTAGAAAGAAATTGTCTTCATGATGTTATGTATTGCACTGATGCCACATGATTGGCTGATTGGATTACTGCAGAAATGAACAGCTATACAAGGTTTCCTATTGAAGTGGCTGATGAGAGTAAGTTTGTAATTGTCTGGTTTCAAATAAGTTGTGTCACATATGTCCTTATATAAGTGAACTACATTACACTTTATTTACGATGAAAGTATATTAGTTAAATAAATAAAGCTTATAACTCAAATTCATGAAATAAGTAAAAAAAATAACTGATTAAACATGTCAACATAGTGTACATTATAAATGAATATAGACTCAGTTAAGGCATATAAGTGTACGTTTACCATGGCTTGAAGTCTTACTCTCATAAATGAAACAGCAAAGTGCTGCAACAACGTCAAAACAATGTGATGACACTAGCTTTCTGCTGAGCAGAAATTTTTGGTTGCTGACGCATCAGTCGCACACCCGCCAAGATTGAAGAGTTCTATAGGGAATGAGGCTAATGCACACCATGCACTGAGAAACTGCACTAGAATGAATCTTAAGAAGGAGCTAAATGAACACTTAACACCTTACAACTTGCAATCTGTAACAACACCAATAATGCATCAAACTGTGATATACATTTCTCCTACTGTAACAACACACAGTCTATGGAGACGGTTGTAACCCCCAAGTTCTGTTGTGTCCTACTGAAACAGCTGTTTTTGAATTTATAAAATAAACTAGTATATTTAACCACTTTTGTCAGGAAGAAAAATATATTTATGGAAATATATATAAAATTATTTCCCAGGTTTGGGTGTATGCACAGGCATGAGCTCATTTAAGAGATGGAGAAAATGTAACAGGGACAAAAATCACCCTTTTTTTTAGTTTCTCTAAATTGAATCACAACTATCAAACTCTCTTGAGCTTCATTGTGAAATATATTTATATCTATAGCAAATAAAAAAATTGTTAAAGAAAGAAATTAAGAAATTAAGAAGAAAGAAAAAAAACTAGCCTGGCATTGCAGATTGCATGCCCTACCTCTTTGACATGGTGCAGATGGGCAGGATTGTGGCTGCAGGCCCGGTGCCCACTCGAGGGTGATTTGTGGTGGGTGATGGTGATGATGGAGCTCGGGGTCCCGTGCCCATGCGGGAGGTTTTGCCTCTGGGTGGCAGTGGAGGAGCAAGATGGAGCGGGATGAGGGAGGAGGGAGCAGCTGCGGGTCCGGCTGCCCGTGGAGGAGGAGGAGGTCGAGGATAAAGAGCAGCCCTGAAAAAGATAGCAGCAGCAGCAGCAGCAAGAGTGAGACGGGACACGGTTAGCCAAGTCCAGTCTCCTGTCAGAGATGCGCAATTGCCCTCGACAGCCACCCCGCTGCCCTGTGACACACGAGGGCATCTTCTGCCCACTACTGCAGCCTCACCCGCAAAGAGGGGGAGGGAGGGAGGAAGGAAACATGGGAGGGAGGGAGGGAGGGAGGGAGGGAGGGAGGTAGAGTGCAGAGGGGTGGAGGGAGTCGTATGGAGAGGAAGGGAAAAGATGAACCAGGAATATGAGAAGAGAGAGAGAGAAAGAGAGAGAGAGAGAGAGAGAGAGAGAGAGAGAGAGAGAGAGAGAGAGAGAGAGAGAGAGAGAGAGAGAGAGAACAGAGAGAATGTGCTGGAATGTATTACACTCCCCAGGGAGTATTGAGAAAAGAAAAGATGGCACAGTTCCATCTCTGAAACCTCCTCAGCATGCACAGACGAACAGAAATTCTAATCTGTCTGCAGACCACCATGTAATATAAACAATTACATTAATTTTTACCTCATTTGGCTCATCCCCTTATTCTATATAATTTCACTACAAACACACTAAAATCAATATATCAGTCTGCTTAGATGACAAAAAAATCAGTTCTAGGCTTATTTCTAGCCAGTTCTTGTAGAAAGAATCAGAAAAATGCTTCACAGTTCATATTTTTCTAAACTGGTTAGGATGTTTAAAGGATTGAACTATAAACTATGAAATGAGCATGAATAAAGATTTACTAAAAAGCCCAGACATCTTCTTCCAGGCAGTGTGGCTGCACTAATCAGACCTGACAGTGCAAAACTGCTTCAGTCTAATAGGCAGTGCATTACAGAAGCAGGCTTATATTTCAGCTGTGAACAGAACACAGACACTCCCACACCATCCAAACAACCCCACAGAACTTCCATAATCTAACACCTCATAGACCTCAACAGGGCGGTGTACACACCTGAACATGTAAGAAATAATGTGCTTGTAAGAATTTGGGCCTATAATATATTGTCAGGCTGCATGTATACATGTATACAGCCTGACAATGCACACTCATCAGATATACATCTATGTCTACAGCACCACCCATATCAAACTCCTCTCCACACTGTTTTTGCTATGTTTGCATCTATGCTGTCTTGCACATTCAGTCGCTTGCTGTTTTGCACAACTCGTTACAATACCTCATATAACTGCTGCTGTTATATTAAGTGTTCAATCTAGTATTTTTGCACATGTACTATAGAATATAAAGTATGTACACTGGTCAGCGCTGCTTTTGTGTATTGTCTAGTAGTGTTTTCTATCGTTTGTTTTGTCTGACACTGTTTACACTAGGTTACACAGCTCTGTGTTTGTTCTATATAGCACCATGGTCCTAGAGAAACTTTATCTCATTTCTCTATGTACTGTGTGAGCTCTACATGGTTGGAATGACAATAAAAGCTTCTTGAGTTGACTCTTGACTTAACTTGATGCAAAGTCTGATTCTGAGGCTGTATTAGATGTATTTACTATAATCCTGTCTGATTTAGGATAAAAATTGATCTAAAAGCATGATTTACATGGTAAATAAATGTAATCAATGATAGTAAAGGCACCTTCAGTAACTCTGTCTAGTGAGGCCTTGGTGATTTATAATGTGTAACTAAATAATCAGGCAAAATGAGAGTAAGTGATTAATGTTTAACTCTAAAAAGGTTAAAAATAAAATCAACGCTGGTTAAGCCGAAGTGTTTAGATAATGTACTGTGTGTTATCTTTTTTCTTGTTGTTTTGCTTGACCCCTAAAAGCACCAGCTTAGTATTGATTCGTTTACCTTCAAGTGTATTATTCGGTAACTACAGTGGAACTAATCAGAAAAAGACGTAGTATTTTAAAAGAAGAAGCATGTTTCATTCATCCTAACCATTGAATTACCACAATATACTATAAGCAGTAAAAATGTGTGAAAAAAACACACAAAAAATGTGGCACAAAACCACAGAGCTGAGTACAATTATTAGCACATTTAAGAACTTCTGTTGCCCATAATCCTGTACAACACTAACTTCAGGTCTAAAGCCTATTGCGATTTTTAAAAGCTAATGAAAAAATTGCAATTTGAAGCAAATCATGTTTACAATATTAATTACTACTAGTTAAAGTAAATTCCTATGTCAAATAAAGTGATTGTGATTCAGAATAATTTATAGAATGCATAAAAGAGAAAAGATTAGGAAGAAAGAAGAATAACTTGTTACAGCTTAATAAAAAAACAAATCAGATGGAAAATTTTTTTTAAAAATTGCTGCTTCCTTCATTTCTTTACACAACCTGCAGCTAAAGTTTTGCAACACTGCAAACTCCAAAACCTCTCTGAGCAGCACAGAATGAGATACCAACATCCTATGAAGAAAATAAACATATTATCCCACTTTCAGCTCAGAGAAAATTAAACTAACTTTTAAATCACAAGACTGCCGGGGCAGTTTGCCAAAGAGCAACAGAGGTCAGAGGAAAGGGAAACAGAAGGGTCAGAGAAAGGTGGCATGACTGTGAGAAAGAGAAAGAGATTGCTGACAGTAAAGAGTATGTACTGTATGTGCACTGTAATTAACTATGCTACCTTGGCACTGCCCTCTGAATGGCGACGGGCACAGAGCTGAAGCTGGGTCATCCACTGCTGCCGCTCATAAGCATCACAAGCTGTACAGATACAAAGCACACACATCAGAGATTTATATGTGTGTGTGTCTGTGTGTGTGTGTGTGTGTGTGTGTGTGTGGATATGTATATTCACTATATACACTGTATGTACTTGATCTAGAACCAAGTATTTGTTTATTTACCATGAGAACATGCAAGTTAGCCGTCAATCTAATCTGAACAACACAAGCATGCTTATGTTCCATCTAAGGAATCTTACGCCGACAGGACAAATTGCTGTTCAGAAAGGACAACAGGCTATATCGTTAGAAAGCAGTTACAGAAAAAGCTTTTTCAGCCTCATGATGACAGTGAGCTATTAACTCTCTGTTAAGTCTTATAGAAAACACTAAAACTCAAATTGAAGGTTTGCTGTAGCCTGCGGTCGAAGCAGAAATGTATGAAATGAGAAAGCAGCACCTGAAAACTGTAGCAGCAAAAACACTACAAAGTGGAAGAGGAGTGGCGTCCACCACCTGCAGCAAGGGCTTCATGTCAGGCTATGCCATTACACACAACAGCTATGTTTCGTGTGCTTGTCTAGCAAGACCTCTAAAAATAATTTTGTTATACGAACATGTTATTTTGTTCTCTTCACATGAATGAGTGTGGTTATGACAATGACATGGATGCAATAGGTTCAGGTAAAAGGAGAGAAAATAACTAATTAATTGCTTCAGATGATTGACAGCAGAAAAGAATGGGTTTCAGAGGAAAGACAGGGATCTGCCATGGGTAAAAGCCAACATAAAAAGATATGCTGCTTTAATGATGGCAGACAGATAAGTCTCAAAGGAAATGAGCAGGGAAGAAAGAGAATGAGTGGCAGCAGGATAGAAGCACAGGAAAGTGAATATGACAAGAGGAAAGAGTGTGATAAAAAAAAAAGCAGAAATGAAGCTTCAAGAGAAGATTAGTGTATTCTATTACCTCTCAGCTTAAAGAGCTCTCCATTAACAGCATAGACTGTGAACATAAATGGAAACTCATCACTGGGGGCCACAGAAGAGCCAATCAGAGGCAAGGAGCCCCGTGGTTTCTGGCTCTTACTTTGTTCGTTTAGAAAGTACTGCAGTTGACCAAGCTCAGGGTCCAGAACAAAATACCTGCAGAGAGGAAAAAGATATACTTATATATACAAACATGTGCTTTAAATCAGTCAACACTGACATAAGAGCTGACTATACAAATATAGCAATTTATACATCACTCATAACAGTTAGCTGGCTAACTGCTTGCTTGCAAACGGTAATCATAGAGCTGGTTTTGTAGATTGAATGCATGGACATCAAAAAAGAGACCATTTCTATTTTCTGGCCCAGAAATTCATGAAAAGATCCATGTGACTTAAAACTTACTGAGTTCCACATATTGTGTTTAAGGTGATTTTGTAAAATAAAAATTAATTTTAAAATATAAAAATAAAATGAGTTAATTTTTCTATATCTATTAACAAGGATAAAAATCACATACAGCACCTTTATATCTCTGAAAGTGCACAAAAAAGTGTCACTGTAGGTAGTCTATAAGTTGACAATAACTACAGTCAAAGCATTCAATCTGTAAAAGAGAACATGTTCCATTGCTATATTTTACATACAGTGAGGACGCACATGCAGTGTTATGACATCCTCTCATGCCAAATACACTCATATCAGTGGAGTGTCGGGGTTATACATCACGGACAAGACTGCTTCATGATAAACATTAGATTTATGAGTGGATGGCTGTGCTTGTTTAAATGAATTACATAACGATTATTTTCATTTATCTTTATTTTTTGCATTAAGAACTCATTTTGTTTCATAGTGGTCAACGTGTTACACTTGCAAATCTTTAAGTAAACTCCAACTGGCATGCAGCTAAATGTGTGGCGTGCCTGAGAGCCAGAATATAACTCCTCATCTTTGGGCTCATTATATAGCTGGCTGCTTTCCCCATCGATTGCAAGGCGAGGCAGCAGTGAGAAGAGAACATTAAGGGGATGGGGGATTTCCTCTCTACAGATGAGTCACAGTCTTTCCCAGATGAAAGAAGCATAATTAGAACTACGTTGTATTGTCTCATGCGGTACCCACAGTCATGAAATTCCCACCTTCACACATTACAACAAACCACCCTACCATGAATGAGGCCTGGAGGCTTACACTGCTTATGCAATTTGTATCAAGATACACACTCAATCAATAAGAGGTTATGAGACTAATAAACAGGCCTTGTGTGACAACATACAAATGTGATCTTTAAATACATTTTAGACCACTTATGCTTCGATTCATAGATGAGAAATACAGCATAAGTGTGTCAAAATATGGAATACTCTGTATAAAAATTCCTTGCAGGAAGTCTGTGCAGTGCAGAAGCACAACAGTTTGCAGTCACGAATGCCTATTGATAGATGTGTGAATTCAGTGGGCATGCGGTCTGTCGAGTCAGTCATGAATATGTGCGAACATATTGTGTTTGCATGGGGAGGCTTGAAGACTAAAGTACCAATTAACATAATAATAACAATATAAAAATAATTAGTGTCCTCTTATTGTTAAGACAATGGTCAGCTGGAAATTAAGTCATTGCACTGATTGCATTAGTACAGAGAAGACAACAGGCTGATACATCAGCAGTGTTGGCTGAGGTTATGCAATAGGGATGTATGATACAGACACATCATATAGCAATTATTGCAACAAGGTCTAACTGCTGCAAATTCGCAAACTTCTGAACAGTTTGTGTCAGAAAGATACAAAATTAAGCTAGAGTTTAGGGTGTGGTTAGCATTCTGTTCTCTCTGATATCATTTATAAAAAAAAAATGTAATAAAATTGAACCATGCAGTGAACAGGCTATGTTTAGTGCACATTGGTGTCACTTGATGGGACTAAATCATTAACGAATCTGGCTGGTCAATATGTTGAATATTTTTAACACTGCAAACTCACAGCTCCAGTGTCCCTCTTTCACTCCTGAACTTGGCTTAATGTCTGTGTGGAATTATCATGTTCTTTCCATATCGACGTGTTTCTTCTAGGTTTCAGATTTCCTCCCACAGCCCAAAAACAAGCCAGGAGGTGGATTTAGATGGATCTATTTTAAAGTACAAATGTTTGTGTCCATCCATGCTGTATTCCCACCTAATGCCAGGTATTCCCAGGATGATATGCCCTGACCAGGATAAAAAGGTGGCTGAAGATAAATTAATGAATATTAGCAACTTCTTGGATCTTATTTATTTTATTTTATCACAGCTCTTATTTTGCATAGTGCATTATTTCATGTTACAGTCTATTAGATGTCTTATTTGTCTTCTTATCAGTCTTCTACGATGTCAACATAACAAAACATTGCAAAACAATCTGAGTAGACCAGAGTGGAAATGATGACCAGCTAGAATCCAGTACAAACAATACTACTGAAATCAAAGTGCTCTTACTTAACAATGTAAAAGTTCAGGACAAAGCTAACTGACTTTGATCATCCATAACTGCATTCAGTCTTAATAAACAATGCTATCAGAACGCCAGCTATAGAACTGTGTAGTACAGCACTGTGTGCTTTTGACTATATGATTATTACTATGTGGTTTTGGCCTCTGAGTGATATTAGTCAGCTCGCTACCTGTGTTGCCATCCTTGCAATAGATTGGTGTATTTGTTGAGGATTCCCTCCAGTCCTCTCCGGAGGTTTTGCTCCGCTTTCCCGCTGCAGCTCTGTGGCGCTGGAGGTCCGGGCCGCGCTTGCGCTTGCGCTCCGCTCGCCGCTGCTCTCCTTCCGCGCTCCACCGACACGCTGCGCTTATTAGCGCTGCCACAGCGAGACGCACCGCACTTCTCCATCCCGCACGCACCCGCACACAACAGCCAGCGAACTGTTAGAGGAAACCGGAACGCAGGAACATGTCCGCGGTGTCGAGTGAAGGCTGTGTGCGTCCGACTCTGCGTTTACTCCGGAGCAGCTCACTCGGTGGAGTGTGTGTGTGTGTGTGTGTGCGCGTGTGCATGTTCTTGCTCCTTCCCACCTTCCCTCCCTCACTTGTTTCAGCAGCAGAAGTCCACTCAGCGAAGGCTTTAGGGTTTTCTACAGCCAGGCGACGCGTGGCAACTCTATTTCTTCTGAACAGTTGTGTAAAGATTCCATTTATTATTATTATTATTATTATTTAAATTTTTTTAAACATGAAGACTAAATCTGTATGACCAAATCAGTGTGTATTCTTATCTCTAATATCTTATTTTCCTATTCCAAATTAATATTTGATTGTAATATTTGATTGACATCAGAACAGTAAGTTATTCTGACTAATCCTAATGATCCTATAATGGGACATTTCTATTCTGATTGGACGGAATGACTGGATACATATGAAGTCAGGCAGTGGTAGCCCAATTGGTTAAGGCTCTGGGATGTTGAGGATCGGGGTTCAAGGCCCAGCACAGCCAAGTTGCCACTTCTGGGCCCTTGAGCAAGGCCCTCAACCCTCCCTGCTCTAGAGGAGCTGTATCATAGCTGCCCCTGCACTCTGACCCCAGCCTCCTCAGTTGGGGTATGTGAAGAAAAGTATTCCACTGTGCTGTAATGTATATGTGGCGATAATAAAGGCTTCTATGCCCCCATTCCATTCTATGATGTATATCATAGTCTATGGTTTAAGTCATCACAGGATTTCAACCCAGTTAAACACCAATAGGAGATTTTGGACTAAAGTTTTGTTGCTTTCAGAACATTAACTCATGGAATATCTTTTGCATGAATGATGTTAATCCCTTCAATACAAATCCAGGGATTTGAAGAACTCACTGAAGTATTTTTTCTGTTTATTTGTGACCTATTTGTGTAAACATTACCAGTTGTCCTTACATTTATACACTGTCCAATGTTATGTAAAAATCATTTCATGCACAATGTGTAATACCACATTGTGGTTGTCTACATTCTTGTGCCCTTTGCACTGCACAGTCTAGTGTTTTCCCTACTTTGACAGACCAACTCCTTTGGGAACAGGGAAAGGGGGCAAAAAGACCAAGACAACACATCAATATCTCCTTTTTGTTGGCTGAGTGTGCAAATAGAGCTCATTCATACAAACATAACATTGTATTATGATTATCAAAACATGATTTACAATAATTTGCAGTCACCTATGATCAGTTTTGGGAAGCTGTGATTTAGGTTCTATAGTATATGTTTGGATATTAACAATGTTCAGCAATATTAACAATCTATAGTGTAAATAACAATAAAGTCATCTTAAAACTTTCCTCTATACAGTCCTAGAAAGATTCATAAGGTTCGTCAAGGATTCTTTCCAAAAAGATCTCTGCTTGACACTGTATAATGTGTATATGATGTATATGATATATATACACACTGTATAATGTATAATATCATATACATCATATATATCATATACACATTATACAGTATATAGTATATATATATATATATAATAAACATTATGATGTACACTGTATTATGATGAATATGATGTATAAATGATATATACACACTGTATAAAGTGTATATGAAGTATATGATATATAAACACTATAATATGTGATGTATATGATATATAAACACTGTATATTATTTTCACTGTCATTAAAACACACTTTAGAGTGGAATTCTTTCCTTTTGTTTGCGTTGAAGACCATCAATGAATTGTTAACTCCATTAAATGACTTTTTCTTTTGTACAAAATAAGCTCTTATAACTAAATGCCAAATAACTTATGCCAAATAACTACTTGTCCCCGTCGTCTTCGGTTTATCGTCACGTTTAGTGACGCAATCAAAAGTCGACGAACACGTTCACGCCCTCAGGCTGCATATAGAGCAACTATAAGCAGTTAGCTAAGCAGTTTCCGCCATATTATTAGTTTTCTCTGTTAGAAGATATTTCTGCAATGTCTGCACCGCTGAAAGTGTGTATCGTGGGCTCAGGAAACTGGTGAGTACACCCTGTTTACCTCATTGTCAGACTGGAGGTAAATATCACTCTGTTAACGCTAATATTTAACCTTAATACCTAATAAATGATCATTTTCACATATAATCAATATTTATTTGCCATTATTACAGCACTTACAACACAAGGCTGATTAGGTACAATAAAATAAACTCGAGTTTTAACAGTTGCTTTTTTATATAGAAATGCAGTCACAAATGAATCCTTCATGTTTATCATGTTGATCCTCAGTTTACTGACTTGCATTGCTTTTAACCTTTGCACATGAACAGCACAGAAAACTGAGGATGATGAATAATAATGAACTTTATCTCTTTTTTTATTCTCCAATCAGGGGCTCTGCTATTGCTAGGATCATTGGTCACAATGCACAAAAACTGCAGAGCTTTGCCACCACCGTCAAGATGTGGGTCTATGAGGAGAATATAAATGGAAGAAAACTTACTGATATCATTAACACTGATCATGAGAATGTCAAATACCTCCCAGGTTACAAACTTCCAGAAAATGTGGTAAGAACCATTTGAAGTGTTTGTTCTTACATCAATTTGTACCCCAGTCATATAAAATGGAATACGCTCGTGTAAAGCTGGGCATTGCTGATTCATGTATGTTGTAATCGGATAGAGTTTGCTATGCTGATATTAAGAAACGACCCTCTACATGCAGATTGCTGTGCCTGAGCTGCGGGATGCTGCAGATGGAGCAGACTTGCTGGTGTTTGTGGTCCCACACCAGTTTATCCGAAAGCTGTGTGATGAGATGGTCGGCTGTGTTTCTAAGACGGCCAGAGGAATTAGTTTAATTAAGGTAACTTGCGTTCTATCCACTAAATATTGTGCACGGTTTGGACAGACATCATGAATTACAAAACTATTCTTGATCAATGCACTAGACAATAGAGAGACATAATGATTCTTTAATGTTTATTTACATGTAAGAGTAGGATTTTATTCTCATTGTAAACAATTCAACACAATTTATTGTGACTGCTCTGAGAAAGAGTGTGGGATTTGATGACCATGTACCTCTTTCTTGATTAAATTGGGACATATTTGTGTATTGGGTGGGTGGAGTCCTTTATGATACACAGTATTCAGGTTCAGGAGCTCAAAGCCTATAATCTGCTGTGCTGTTTTATCTATCCAAAAAACAATTTTACAGTTTGCATAATACACTGTGATGTTATAGGTGAGTATCTCTGTTGTGCTGTGGTCGAAGTCCACTAAGAGCTGTGTAGATAGTATGGCGTGCTTTATTGTGTTCTTTGTTGTAGTCTAATTCTTATAATCAAGCTCTATAAAACAAGCTGCAATATCAGCTCGAGTCATTTAGTTGAAGGTTAGTATTGACATGGACCAGCCAGATACTTTGAACTGTTAAATAGTCAAGATATGTCTGATTTCCCAAACACTGCTTATTTTTCTAAAGCTACTGTGTAATGTCTGTTAAATGACAGTGGAAATAAAAGGCCAAAAAAAAAAAGAGTAATAAAACATAAGGCTTTTTTTTTTATGAGGGATTTGAGATTACTGTCTATTTGAAAACTGTGGCTCCATTAACATTATAATCAGATTTATTTTTCCAATCAGATTGAATCTGTCTATCTTGATGTTTTATGTTCATAACCACACGCAATCCATATCTGTCTTCATATGAACACATCTCTCCTCAAAATGTTCCACGTACACACATCAATTTCTTTTGCAATTGTTTCAGTTATTGTTTCACACATTGTTTTGCAAAGGTTTTGGAAGGTTTCTTCTGAATCTACAAAAATCACTTTCCCAGATATTTCCTCTGAGTATTGTCACTGTGGGCCAAGACTAGGTTATGACTATGAAGGCTATGTACTCATGTACATTAAAATGTGTTGGGGATGAAAAGCCACAAATTCTTATCTGGCTTTTTTCATGTTGCTTGGTCACTTCTCAGAGATGTGTTTAATCTAAGACCACATACAAAAGTGGCTTATTTGAAAAAAATCTGATATTTATATCCATACAGTCCAAAAAATTTGATCTGTTTCACATTAAGGTGGAAAATTAGGTTTGAGTCACTTCAACCTGGTAACGTCAACATAAACTACACTTCTTGTTATGGATTGGAAATAAAAGAAAGTTGAGTCCACTGTTTCCCCATCACAAGTTCTCTACACTTCCAACTCTCTGTTCTATACAAAATAGGTGCTGAGGAATGATGTGGGCGGATTGTGTGTGTGTGTTAAGGGGAGTGCACCATATGTGAGCACGACTTATGAGTCAAACACGGACTGCTGGCTGCCTGGCCAGCTGCTTATTCTCTGTTTATTTTTGAGTTTCAGGTTCTCACTCACTCACACACTCACTCACACTCTCTCACTCTCTCTCTTTTATTACTGTTCTAATTTATCCCTCCATTTAGCCTTACTTGGTTCTCATTGAGATTCACTCTGCTTACTTTGCGACTGTCACGTTTTTGTATTGCTTTTAACCATGACATAATCCACTTTTTAAAAAAGATTTCTGCCTTCATGAAATGTAGATGGCTTTATTCATTTTGAATGCCTTTTAATCATTAAAAAAACATACCACATTCCTGATCTGCATTTCTAACTCCCCTTCTTTATTTTTCCTCCTTATTTCATGAGTCATTTGGCAAAAAGCTCTTCAAGATGTTTTTTTTGGAGCAGCTGCAGTTCACAGCTTAATGATTCCAAAGGAACAGATGTTGAGACTTGCATAAAACACATCCGAGTAAACTTTATCTATCTATTGTTTCTCTTTAGGGTATTGATGAGGGACCTGAGGGGCTGAAACTCATCTCTGATATCATTCGGGAGAAGATGGGTATTGATGTCAGTGTCTTAATGGGGGCCAACATTGCTAATGAGGTGGCGGATGAGAAGTTCTGTGAAACCACAATCGGTAAGAGGAAAAAAGTTACAACTTGTAATGCTCCGGCCAACATATTTGCAGGGGTTAGCTTCTTTTTCTTCGCTATAATGTTGGTGGTGACATCAGTATTAACTACAAAAGAAAGACCTACATTTTAGGAGCTCTTTTCTGGATTGAGCGAGTTTTTTTATTATTAATGGTGCTTGCAAAGCAACATTATTACTATTGTGCCGGACAAAACTATGGCGCGTAACTTGTCCCGCAGCTTTTGTCCTAGACCCGTGAATGAGCTGTCAAATCGACTGGCTCATTGAGGAGAGGTGTGTTATGACATTTATAAGCGATCCGAGTACCGGTACCTCTGGTACCAGGTCTCAAATTTGCCTTTTTTCCCATAGACTCCCATTATAAACTTTGGAGGTTTATAACTCGGCAAGCTTTCGAACTATCTACACCAAACTTGGCCAGCTCCTTTAGGGTGATACTCTGAACAAACCTGTAAATTGGTGTACCGACTGGCCTTTCGGTTGTGCTGCAGCCCTGCCCCCAAAATATGCAAAATCAAAAAACTTTTTACAACATGGACATGTGACATATCAAAACACTCACAACAATGAGGGGAACTTCCTCACATGTATTTTGATGATGTCACGTGATGTCACGTGAAAATAAAAAATTAGTGTGACATATCAAAACACACAGCACAATGAGGAAAACTTCCTCAAGAGTATTCAGATGACGTCACATGCTCGTCTCGACTAGCCTCCAGGATTTGCCACGTGCAAGCACCATTCACATTTTCTTCAGGAAATGTACGTTCTAGTTGTTGTTGTTATTATTATTATTATTATGTGATCAGGTGTTGATTACTTTTCTCTAGCAGCATCTCTGACGTTATTTCTGAATGCAAAGCAAACCACGTTTGTATTAAGCAGAGTTTGCACTTCCAGAAAGGAACGCAAAATCACGGCAACTTCACAGAATTCAATTTTCTCTAAGTTTGAGCAGGATGTGACGTGTTGTCATCACAATGCTCGTTCAGCAGAACTCTTTTTGATTCACATTTCAAATCAATAACAGGAATTAACTTGTTTCAAGCCTTCAAGTGTAACTATAAACCGAACATGCCATTCTGTGATTTGTAAGAAAAAAAGTCATCACTGGCAAATTACAGTGCTGTGGTAATAACCCTCTTCTTTTAATGCGGCTGCATCATGCTGTCATCTGCTTTCTTTCTAATATAGTATGTTTGACTCAGTATTAGGAATATGCTTATGTCCTTGAACCTTTAACACTTTCATGGAGCTTTTCTAAACCTGCTCTAGCTAGCATTGGTTTCAGTGCATTATTTTATTCATGGTCAAACACGTAGTTCATATTTAGTTTAAACCTCTAAGCTTTTTATTGTAAACCTTAATCCTCTGGTTACTAAGATTCCCCTGAATTTGCCATGGAAGAGGGTTTGTTTAGGAAGCAGTCTTTATTTTGTCACATATACATTACAGCACAGTAAAATTCTTTCTTCACATATCACAGCATTGGAGGTTGTGGGTCAGAGCGCAGGGTCAGCCATGATGCAGCACCACTGGAGCAGAGAGGGTTAAGGGCCTTGCTCAAGGGCCCAACAGTGGCAGCAGTAACATCTTTCCCAACTCGTATATTATTTACATTGCTAGGACTGATTGTTAACAAGAATTAGGTGATTTGACACCCGCATATCTTGTGCTGTTTAACTATAAACTATACTTTTATCACACATCATGACAAATCTCTTAACCAGGTGCTGTAACAGGTTCGCTGCACTGTCAGAATATTCAGCCTTTTACAGAACCTTGTTTTCATTTCAACAACCGTTTATAAAGATGCACCGCTGCTGGAATGATGGAGTTACAGCTTCAGTGTGCAGGGTAGAAGGCATTATCTATAACCAGTGGAAGGAACTAAGCAGTGCTGCTTTTTGCTCTTCACTTTCCAGGCAGTAAAATCTTGGAGAACGGACAGCTTTTTAAGGATCTTCTGCAGACACCCAACTTCCGCATCACTGTCGTGGATGACGCAGACACCGTGGAGCTGTGTGGAGCTCTCAAAGTACTGTATATAGTACTCATGTTGGCTGATTTCCCAGGAAAAGTGTCTCTATGTATAGAGAGGGCATATGAGCTGAAGTGTGACTCATATGCATGCAACACACTTTAAATGCCCTGTGTAACACAGCAATAACTCTTTGAAACTGAGCCTTAATTGTGCTTGCTTATATAAGCGAAAATGCTTTAAATGCAAAGTTGACAGTAGTTTACGTTTACCCCGAACCTTGTGTCGGTCAAGTTATAGAGACCGAAACAATAGATTTGTTTCTGTGATTTCTGTGGCTTTTTGTAAACGTATTATGTTAAGCATTGCACATCATAATGAATCTTATTATAGCTTACACACATCTGGACTTTAGTAGATCAAATATACTTTAATGATAATAATAGCAGCAGCAGTAGTAGTTCTTTTTGTTGTTATTATTGTTGTTTTTCCTATCCATTTTTTATTTTATTATTTATTTATTTTTCAGTTTTTCTATTTGTATAATTTATTTTTTTTTTCTTTTCAGAACATCGTGGCTGTGGGAGCAGGATTTTGTGACGGCCTAAAGTGTGGAGACAATACCAAAGCAGCAGTGATCAGGCTTGGGCTGATGGAGATGATTGCCTTTGCCAAGCTGTTCAATAAAGACGGCTCCGTATCTTCTGCTACCTTTTTGGAAAGCTGTGGAGTAGCTGACCTCATCACCACCTGCTATGGCGGACGCAACCGTCGTGTAGCAGAGGCCTTCGTCACGACAGGCAAGGTGTGCAGCAATATCATTAATGCATGGGAGAATGTTTAGTGTTACTCCTGTGGGCTTGAAATGTTAAAGATGAACCACTGATCAACCTATAGATCAACTTTAATGTCATGATTTCAACTTTAGGAGTTTTTAATATGACAATCAGCTTCTGGTTAATGGGGTGCGTTTTCTTGTCCTAGAGCATTGAGGCACTCGAGAAGGAGATGCTGAATGGTCAGAAGCTTCAAGGGCCAATGACATCTGCTGAAGTGAACCACATCCTCAAGCAGAAGGGCCTAGTGGAAAAGTCAGTGCATTTTTTTTTTTTTTTTTTTAATCATTTGTTCCCTCATAACAGGTGTCCTCGTACTTTTACCAGTGCATTTATATGTAATCTGTTATACTACAGTGCTGACAAATGCTTGATTTGTCCAATGCAGATGTGAGTAGTGCAAGACAAAGAATTCAAGTATGCAAGGAATCTCAAAATTATTTCAGTGCTTGTTAATGCAGCGATCAGCCATAAACAACTGATGGGTGAAGTGAATAATTATCTCGATTATGATTGATTAGTTTGTTAAAACGGCAGGGATATAAAGGAGTGGGATATATTAGGCAGTATGTGAACAGTCAGTTGATGTGTTAGAACAGGAAAAACTTTGACAAGGGCCAAATTGCGATGGTTAGACGACTGAGTCAGAGCATCTCTAAACAGCAGGTTTTGTGGGGTTTTCCCGGTATGCAGTAGTGCTACAAAAAGTGCTCCAATAATGATTGATACACGTAGGGAACAAAGGCTAGTCTGTCTGGTCCGAACCCACTGAAGAGCCACTGTAGCACAAATTGCTGAAAACGTTACTGCTTGCTGCATATCAGCAGTTTTAGCAGCACGAAGCGGAACTACACAATACCTACACTGATCCGTGTCTAATATTAATGTAATGTGATGTGATATGCTGAGTGGTTAAGGGGATGTGGTAGCCTAGTGGTTAATCCGTTGGACTAGTGACCGGAATGTCATGAGTTCAAATCCCAGCTCCACCAAGCTGCCGCTGCTGGGAAGTGAGCAAGGCCTCAATTGCTCAATTGTATAAATTGAAATAAAATGTAAGTCACTCTGGATAAGGGTGTCTGCTAAATGCCAGAAATGTAAATGTAGTTACACCCATCACAGGGAATTTTATAGTTTATGCTCTGTATATGTGGAGGAATGAAGAGATGAGCGTTTTTGTCTCCACTGTAAATGCTTTATAGTTTCTCAGTCCTGTAACAAGCTGCATTTTCCTAATGAACTTCAATAGCAATGAAAAAAAAGGTGGTTACGGGAAAGGCCATTTTTAACTGATGTACAGTAAGCAATGTTAAAGAACAGACATCATTCAGTTATAGTGGAAAAAAAGAGTAAAAATTGTAATAAATAAATAAAATAAAATAAAAATAATAATAGTTTTTAATTACATGCCGTTATCCTGACAGGCCATATTACTCCACCCCATTCTACTATAGTTATTCCTTACATAGTAAATAATAAAATAAATATTGCCTTGTGTTCTAGGTTTCCCTTGTTCACGGCCGTGTATCAGATCTGCTTTGATGGCAAGCCAGTTCAGGACATGATCTCCTGCCTGCAGTCTCACCCTGAGCACATTTGAGCGGCCCTGAGCGAGCTGCAGTCATGCTGGCCTCGAAAGTAACACCTTCACCAGCACCTCTGCCTTTAATACAGTGATTAATTCTGCCTTTATCATACCTTCTCGGTTTACGCACATTTATATTTGGATTTTTTTTTCTCAAGTAGTCTTTAGTTAACAACACTTTTGGGATTAAATGGTTAGGTTGTGGTCATTCTCAGGGTCTAACCAGTCACAAAGCTGCCAAACATTTAGACTCGTTTCACTAACTACATCTACAACTACATTTTTGGAACAAAAGCTGTTTGCAATATCTATTCAATACTTTAGTAATTTTTACTTTCATTTGGTGCCCCCTTGTGGAGGGCATAACTACTGCAGAAACATAAACAGTGCTCATAGGAATTTTTCATCCTCTTTTAATCTCACCACTGATTAGACTAACGGGTTGTATCATGATGTTTTTAAACTTCAGAAATCTTCAGATTAATCCAGCTCAGTCAGGTTTTTATCCAGTAGGTAGAACTGATGCTGATCAGAGCCAGTAAGTAATAAACATTTTGTTCCAAGTTCTCCAGAAGGCCATTTAATGCTGCTGGTGTGCTCACTGGTGATGACCTTCTGCATACAAATAAATACAACTTTTGGGACCATTTCTTGATCACCAGATACATTTTTCCTGCTGGGCAAAGAAACTATAAACCTGACCACATCCCCTATGGAAACACTGATACCTCTTAGCTAATAATCTGTTTTTAACTCTTTGTAACATTTTTAACAAGTGTTTATATCACTGTATCCTGTCTACCCAACGCTGCCAGAAAAAGCTCCACTGTTTATATCCCTTGAGTTTGGTTTTATTACATTTTGTTAAGGAGAAACGGGGTTTCTTATGGTCCGTATACCCTATTGTCAGTTTTCCTTTTTTTTTTAGGAAACAAGGGAATTGAGCAGTGCTTTAACAACATACTGTGAAAGGGTTTTCTCTCAAAAAAAAAAAAACCCTTGATAAGAAATTAAATGAATTGCACTTTTGTTAATGCTTTTACAAAACTATGTGCACTAACATCATTTGGAGTCTTCTGGTCATTTGTAGCATCATCATATTCAAATGGATCATTCTGTGTGCTGAATTTACTAATCAATACTAATTAACCAGTACCACTTTAATTTGATTTGTGTTATGTCAGAACCAGAATAACTCAGTTTGCTGTTTTTGCTAGTTGGAAAGTCTCTGCTATTTCACTTGTCCTTATCTATCTTGAAGTACACACTGAGAATAGACGGCTTGTTGAATTTTGCTCAGTGACGCTCACAGATGTAAATTCATAGACCTTGTTAGCCGTATATGCGATTCATTTCACTGATTTCAAGCTGTACTGCAGTCTGGGTGTAGACTTGTGTAAGCAGATTACACTCCATATAGATTATAATGCTGATTGACATAATTCTATAAAATTCTTTTTTTATGTCATCAAGCAACACTATTGTTATCGGTGCAAATATCATATCCTCCGTAATGTCGTCATTTGTTTGTAAAGTTGGAACGTGAACTGACTTTAAAGAAAACATTTGGAAGACATTCACATTTGATTGCAGCCTCGTCTAGTTGAATAAAGTGTTTACTATGTAGCTTCTTGTTTTCAAGTCATTCCAATGAAGAGTCTAACACAACACATACGGAGATAAGACGTGAAATAATAATTGTTTTTATTTACGTTCTATATAAAACCCATAATGAGAGTTATGTAGCAGTATCTCAATACTTGAGAAGCAAAAAATAAAAGTAAAATTCCAGACAGCTCCTTTATAGAAGCTATACAATGTATGAACATCTGCTTTTTGGCAGAATAATTTATCTACAACACAAATTCTCAATACAGTGACTTCAGCTGAAACCCAAAAAATGTTAATTGTTCATAATTTGCATTTTGTTTTAAGAACACAGATTTTACTCCTGTCATTCCCAGAAGTAGGCAAAACATCTGGCAAGGAAAATACACAATGGTACATTACACACAGAATTACAGCAGAAAAATGGTTTCTTCTGAAGCTGTAAACTCATTTTTCGATCACCATGATGCTAGACAGCACATATTTTTGCATGTTGATATTAAAATGTTCTGGCAAACATGCCAAGATAAAGAATTAAATCATTTAAATATTAACCAAAGGACATTAAAGATGTCTATAATCTGCCTCAGACAAGTATTTCAAATTACAAAACAATTTTATTCAAAATTCTAAAAATCATGTGTGTGGGGCTTCTACCATTATATTTTATGTTATAATTAAGGTCTCAGTCTTCCTCCTCATCATCACCAAAAGACAAGAGACTGCTGTTCTTCACCTTCACTCCAGACTCCTTCTTCTTCTCCTCCTCTTCATTCTCACTTTTCTTCTTCTTTTTGCTGTTGGAGCTAGCAGTTATGCCTTCAAATTTGTCTGAGGAACGTTTTGCTGGCTTCTTAAATAAAATTTTTCCGTCTGCAGGAGGCTGTTCATCTGCGACCAAAAAAAAAAAAATACATAAAGTAATACATAAAATGTAATGGGTCTATTCCAAACAATCATTTCATTTCAATTTAAATTTAGTTTGTATGGCAACTCCCTAAGATGGTAAAGGAAAAAAGTCTCTTCTACAGCTACATATCTTGCCAAACAATAGCGAGTTAAAAGGGACGTTGTAAGCTAGCGGTTAAGTTGTTGGACTACTGATCAGAAGGTCATGAGTTCAAATCCCAGATCCACCAAGCTGCCACTGCTGGGCCCATGAACAAGGCCCTTAACCATCAATTGATCAGTTGTATAAATTTAAATAAATTGTAAGTGACTCTGGATAAGGGTGTCTGCTAAATGCCGTAAATGTTAAAAGGACGTTGGATACACATATGTTGTGAATAAGAGTCCTCATATGAACCCAGTGCAATCTTTATAACTACAGCAGCAGTTCTGATGAACAAGTCACCAATAACCAGGTAAGATTTTACACTGAAGCAAGAGAGAGTTAAGATAGCATGCAGCCCCAATTACATACTTATGAAGTATTCTATACAGCTTTGCTTAAGAAGAAGAATGTCAGGGCTACAAGGTGCTAATACTGAGTGAGGAAAATTATTTTACTATGACAAACAGTTTGTAGAACAAGACAACTTACTAATGTCTTATTTTTCAACATTTTAAAAATTCACCATATTCTGCTAGAGACACGAGTTGCATTACATGTTTGAGATACTGTTTGCCATCAACTGGGAAATAGCTAATACTTCCATTAGTTTTCCATCTGTACAATACTGACTTTCTATAATTCTTACGCTAGATTACACAGTGCATAGTGTAAGTGTGTAGGGTACAAGTACCTCAGCTATAGATTTTGCTGCAGAACCAAAAGCCCAGGTAGGTGGAGCTGAACCTGATCCAATTCTATATGCCTAGTCCTAACCCTAACAACACAGTCCAGCCTAAAACGTACTGTTTTCTCTACCCTCTGGCCTTCTGCCTTGACGACACCAGTAGCAGGAGCTAGACTTCACCCCACAGACATTTTCTGCTCTGTGACCTTTAGGGTATCAATATTTACATTTAGGGCATTTGGCAGATGTGCTTAATCAGAGCAGCTTACATTTATCTCATTTCTACAGCTGAGGGTTAAGGGCCTTGTTCAGGGGCAGCTTGTGGACTTGGGATTTGAACTTATGACCTCCTTACCAGTCTAACACCTTAGTCTAACACTTAGCTGTTCCCCAAAATGGGAGCCAGTTGTTTCACTATCCTGTGTCTTTAAGTAATTACGAAGCATACATTTACTGCTGATCTAAATATAGTGTATAATTCATGAGATTTCTAATTACTCTGTAGTGCACGAGCTGGCAAAACTACTGTGTTGTGCAGAAATTCTATATTCACTCTGTAAACCATTTGGACAATAAAAATACTTAGCTACCTTTGTTAGAGTCATGGATGTCTTTCTTGAGCTTCAGAGCCTCTTCTGCGGTGATGTCGCCCTTCTTTAACACCACCACTTGAGGCATTTCATCCTCTCGGTCACTGTCACCGCTGTCGTCGTCAAACTGGGGCAGTTCCTGTCGCTGTGATCACGTAAAGTGTAGAACATAAAGTCAGCGCTAAATAGCCGAACATTTACATATCAATAGCACTAACGGGGGAGTGTTTTTAGCTTAGCTTAGCTTTGCTTTGCTTAGCTACCTTTGTTTCAACAGTCGGTCCTTCTTTGTATCCAATGTCATTCTTGAATTTTCGCAGAAACGACGGCTCGCTCGGTTTCACCCACGACACGTTACCTTTCTTGTTCATGTTTATATTGTAAACCTTTAATATAGCTGAGGTTCTATACACGTAGCTACACGTTAGCTTCAGCTCGAGTCAACGAATACACACAGGGCCCTGACGTCATCAACAGGCGCGGATTTTAAGATCAACCCTGTTTACTATCCCTACTAAATAGTGTCCGAGGTTAGAATGAACGCGTCCCAAATCGTAGTATGTGTCAAAAGTACCCGGATGGTGCACTATTGCTGGTGGAAATTTCGAAGTGCGGATCGATGCTCACTTTTCAGCTTGCGTGTGCGTGTGCGTGTGCGTGTGCGTGTGCGTGTGCGTGTGCGTGTGCGTGTGCGTGTGCGTGTGCGTGTGCGTGTGCGTGTGCGTGTGCGTGTGCGTGTGCGCGATTGGGACGCAGCACAATCCGGAAAGTGTTCCCCAGCTTCCGCATACTTCACCATTCAGTGTTTGGATACACTGCTATACAAAATGTTTCTTCTGTACACTAGGATTTGTTTATCGTTACTGATGTCATATAGCTTTGACGTGTAATTATGCTGACTGGGTTGATGTACGCGTTGTTAGCCGGATTCTGTGCTGCTGTCGCTTCATCATCTGCTAAATTATCTTTGGGTGCCGGTTACCTTAAGGAGCTGTGTGACACTGCGGTAACAACATGGACTGAGGAGGTCGGTTTAACCCCTGGGGTGGACACCACTGCTTGTGAATGGGTAAAAAGGCTGTTTTTTATCTTGTTTAATTACATAAAACATAACATTCGCCATTATCTCAGACTCATGTACCAAAAGCAACAGATCTGGTCATAGTGACATAATTAATACAACCAACATAATTCTACATATTTCTATGAAATACTGGTTAACAGTAATGCTGTAATTTAGGAAAGAATCCGATACACTATAATCATCTGAGCCTCATCTCAGTATGCTGATGTTCTCCACAGGTCCACATTCCTCTGAGACTGGTGTGTGGCGTCCTGCTCTTCAGCTCTAATGCTGTGATGTGGACCTTCTTTGCCAAGGCTCTGCGACATTCATCGTCTTCTGCTCGGGCTACTGTAACCACTACTGCCTCTAATTTCATCTCCTCTGTAAGACTGAAGCACAACAAGCTGCATTAAAGATTATAAATGGTTCCAGAAAATATATATATATATATATTCTATGTATTTTTAATTATGAAAGGATGATTAAAAGGGTGTGCAGGAAGGGTTGATGCGGCTGGTCGGTGTGCAAAGGGTTATTACTTTTCCACCTACAAATAGCTAATTTTGCTTTAACAGCAAGTCCTGAAAGACATTTTATTAATCTTGTACTGCAGCATTTTGCCAGAGATTACATTTTCTTTTTGTTAATTAATGCAACAACTTCATAAACAAACTTCATTTTAATTTTATTTGTAGTTACATTTAAACAAATTAGTTTCTGTTATCACATGAATTGTCATTTTACTGAGAAACTGCTTAGTTATTCATCCTTCTCTATATCTGAAATCTTACACTGGAGACTACTTCACAAATATTAAATAAATGTCTCCTTTTTAACACCTCATCAACATTTAGATATTTGTTAAATAACAACACATTTTAATCTGTTTCTTATTAGTCATAATTTATAATGTGCACCCACTTTGTACATTGTGACTATAGAAATTATAATATATTAGAGCTGCAGTTTTTCTGACCAATCAGATTTGACCAATTACACAGTGCTGTGGTATAACTGGCATTAACAAATTCCAGCTTAGTGATTTGTTTTTGAATAAAGCCCAAAATATAAATGTCATTTTGATGTGCTTTTTACATTTTTCAGGCATTCCTTGGATATGGGATCTTTGGAGAAAGCCATGCACTGTTGTGGTGGGTTGGCATCTCACTAATCTTGTTGGGGCTCTTTATCTTGCATGGATCATCTCTCAAGGACCAACAATTAGATGTGAAAAAGGATGACTGATCTCTCACATATGTGTTGAAGATGATTTCTAAATTATTAAGGGACAGTGACTGTGCAGCTATATTTGTATATATCTAGGAGCATTATGCCAGTACTGGCTAGAGCCTACCCTTTCTTTCAAATCACAAGCAGTTCTTCATGGCGTGGATTTCACAAGATGGTGACATGTTGACATGATTGCAGCACAGGTGCAATTTCATGCTGTGAATATCTCATTCTACTACATCTCCCATCTTGTTCTGTTGGATTCAGATCCGGTGACTGAGAACATCACAAAAGACCATTGTCATTGTCATGAAACCTGTTTTAGATTACTTGCTTTGTGACATGGGGAACTTGCTGGAAGTAGCCCTAAGAGGATGGGTAAATTTTGACCATGAAAGGGCACACGTGCTGTTGTGGAGTTCATTCTTCTTGATGGGCTTGTCTGGCAATACACTTCTCCTATAGGCATATCCTATAGTGAGATATCAAAACAAATATTTGAAAGAGAACCTCCAGTTATGACCATAATCCTAGTTCTCTGATATCGTAAGGTATCTGAAAAGACCACGCTAACATTACTCCTTTTAAATTCTGTAATGATGCAACATTGTCTGTCAAACAAAGAGAAGGAGCAGCTTCTCTTTGTCCATGACATGTCGGAAGCACTGTGAAACTGAATAAATGTGTGTGTGATGTTAAAGCACAATAATAACTCATTTGAAGTAAAATTTTCCTTTTTTTATTAGTGCTTGTCCTTTAATTCACATGAAATGTTCATTTTACACAAAAGACCACAATGTTTCAAAAATAATAAAAGTTTAAGTTAGCTGTGAAATAATGCACAATTATAACGTCACAATGCTCTCACAGTATTGGGGTTTTCACTCCAGATATTTAGCTGTCAGCCTCTTAACCCCTTTACACAGTGGGTCACTGGACAAACAGTCCTAATGCGATCACAGATGTTTGACTTGAACAAAAAAATATATTTCTTAACAAAATACACATGGCTTATACTTTGTCCAAATCTTATTTCTGATAAAGATCATGGAATATTCACATGTAATATTGGATTTTTCTGGTTAATTACACACTTTAAGGCACTGTTGAATACTATTAAGTTTAAAATAAGATCTTTTCTTGATCTAATATTCTTGCTCACATTGACCAAGAATTCTTCCCTTGAATCATTCATTATGAAGGGAAATTTCCTGTAGCTTGTAACTCACAATCAATGCTTTATCATAACCATCAGATAAGCTCTTTATGGAGTCTATACTTGGCTTGATATATTAAAGTAAACTGAGCTCAAAAAAGTTATAGTCAAAATAGAAAAAGGTCCACTGTCCCCATCTCATGTCATACAGAAGGTCCCATTCTTCTGCATTAGAGGTTCAAAAAGCATTGTTCAATGGGTCATCAATATTATAAGGGGATTTCAATGACATCCTCTGATATTATTTCCCCTTGTGGGGCTTCAGGAATGTTGGATGAGTCATTTTTCCTGCAGGAAAGGTCAGAGAAGGGGCTGAACCATGATGGAGAAAGAGGACCGCCAAATGCTAATTTCATGGCTTCCCAACATGTAGTCTTCTCCCACGATGGAGTCTCTCCTTTTAGCCGCTCAATACCCTAAAAAAATAAGAGAAAAGCGTAAGATGTGTTTAGATGTGAGTTTATTTCATGATACATGTGCAACACAGACCAACTGGAATTCCCTTGAACGTACTGAGAAATAAAGCACAGACACACTACGGGCTGGATGAAGTGGGATGCAGGATAAATGTTTAGAACTGTAGGTGTGCACTCTGAAAAGAGTGTTGAAATAATCCCTACTAAAATAAATGTGACATATGGATGAATAAAAAGCACAGCGCACATGCAGCATGCTTTTAGCAGTCATAATGTACTCTGCAACATAAAAGGTAAGACGTCTGGAAGGAAAGAAAAAAAAAGCTAGCTAGCTTTCCTTTCATTTCAGCATCAGCATGCATTCAAGCACAAAATCTACCAGCTGCGATTTACCTGGCGCTTCAGCCAGTGGTGATCAACGCTTACCTCCATTTCATACCAATCAGAATGACATCACTGGTTTTTAAATACATGATTCAACTTTTAGCTTTTTAACAAAAAGTCAGACTACAGAAGAAAAGAATAGAAAGAATTCATCACTGAGAGATCAGAGAAAGGACAGAAATGAGTGAGAGAGCCACAGCAAAGAACAATACAGGGAGTTTGGGCATTTAGATATAAAAAGTACAAACCATTAACAAGGGTTTCATTTTCCACTTTAATATTGAACTTAAAAATTTTCCCAGTGATTGCCATTCATGTACCTGTAATGACTGTTCATTTTAGTTTATTCATAAGAAAAAAAAAGCACCAACAGTAAAACCTTCTCATTACAGGTCTGTTATAAAATAAAAAAAAAGCCATCTTGTACAGAATCATGAAACTGACCAAAGACCTATTCCATTAAGAAGACCAGTACCTGAAAAAGAACAACGTTGATGTATTTATAGGCCTTGGAAAGGTTAGTATGTCCCCTGTGAGGAGTAGAATTGAAGTTTTACAGCGCTCTGCTGCCTGAGAGACTAATTGTAATGTCACTTAGAACATTAGCAAGATTTCCTCTTCCCCTAAAACAAACTCTTTCCAATCTCTTGTCCTTAAACGAGTTGGAGTTAAGAACAATTCTTTCATGTGGGTGGAGCAAAATCTGCAGGCTGGAAAAAATACAAGACTGAAACATGGAGACTGGCTTGAGAAAGCTCTAGAAACACTTAATGACATACGGCACCTTTGAATTCCGATGAAAATATTTGAAATAAATATTAAACAAATATCTAATATCTTTACTGATGCGTTTTATGAGTATTAATGACACTTAAAAGTAACGGTTTACTTTTCCTTATAAGCTATTAAATATCTAACATAAAAAAAACAACACACACGTATCATAGTTGTTATAAATGGTTTTTAAAAAAACAAAAAAAACATATACTTTATTTACAGATTTAAAGTAAATAATTTCAAATGAGTCAATGAGCCAGTTTCCCTCAGCAGTCGTAAAGCTATGAAATTAGGATATAATATTCACAGACTTAACAATTAAAATGTTCTTGCACTGATCTATTTAGGAACCTCCTGCAACACTGCAATAGACTGATTGCATAAACTGATTTATAAAACATAATTAATACATTATCCTCTTCATATAATCATTCATTATTCATACAATACTTTTCCTAGATTTTACACTCTTTACTTTCTGAAGGCTAACAATTATATTTGGCCATCCATGAAAAGGAGAATAAAGAGCATAGAAAATTAAATAAAAAAAAAAATCATCATCATCATCATCAACCAGGATGTTATTTAAAAGATGACTGGCTGAAGGTTTATGGAATAATTATTAATTTCCCTTGTTCCTAATCTCGTATTTTATATAGACATGGATAGGAATATACATGTACATAAAGTTTATTGAGTAACACTTTTCAAGTCCATTTTACACCAGAAGTGACACTCCATGAATAGTGATGTGATTTCAAACTCACTTCAGAGGGACAGGACATGTGGTTCAGAGAAACAAAAAAAAAAAAACACCACACACATCGTTAGTAGCACTTAACTAGCAATGCATCAACCACAATTGTTTTGCCTTTCTATAATTCGATAAAATCGAGACCCTTGCACTGTTACGGATGAAAGTCAGTGTCACACTGTGGCCTCAAATTATTAAGCTGTACCAACCGAGTCAGATACTGATCATGAGTCATTCTGCATGTGATTAAAAGAATCCAGCTTACAGAACAGTTTTCAGATATAGGTTGGCCATAACTACGTACGTGTTGTCTTCGTTTACCAAAAACTGAAGGAACTAAGTAGTTTAACATGCCAACTTATTCCCAAAAGACAAGTAAATGACTACAGTGATAAAACATCCTGCACTAGTGCCAAAGTGGTTACTCCATCTGGTGTAAAATGAGCTATGGTCCTGAAGGTAACTTTTGCGGAAAATAGAATGGGTGCAAAGATATAAGATAAGGGATAAATTTTATACACATACAATGGGTTTCATTACAGCAATTAAAAGTCCCACTGGTTAAAAGTAATGCAAGACATTACTCAAGTCAGGATTACAATCACGGATGCTGGCGAGAGTTTTTGGAGTTAAACAGGTCCGGTGAACTCCAGTCTCTACCGTAAAGCTGGAAAGGGAAGGGGCTAAATCTTCCTGAACTCAGACCACGTACTGGTAGGGGTCAGCTTTCCCATGGTCAGGTGTAGAAAACGGACTAAACCATGTTATTGAGAAGGGGTGTCCGAATACCGCCTTCATGTTCATCCATTTAGTTTTTTTAGCCCATCTTCTCTCTTCCTTTTTCAACTGCTCTATACCCTAAAAACAAGAGACAACCAAAACTTCAGAGTGGATGTGATTGATTACCTCCATCTCTAGAGAACTGCCAGAACCATGTGCAAAATATTCATAGCAACTTTAAAGATCAACTTAAGCTTCAATGCTATAATGTAATATATCTGAATTGAGAAATTGAAAGTAATGTAAGGTCAGTATTTAAAAAACAAACAAAAAAAAAAAACAAAAGAGGTCAGTATTTAAAAATAAATTAATAAAGCTCTATGAGTTTAGAAGGAGAATGTTTGTTAGTAAGCAGAGTTAGATGAAAAATGTACCAGTAACAAATCAATGTATGTTCAAACTTAACCTATATGACAACTTGATTTATTATCTGGTATACATGGGTGGGAAAAAAATAATTAAAGTAAAGTAATGAGTTTCTTACATGCAATAATTCTCGTTAAGAGATTTGAAGACTAATGTCTAGTGCGAACAAATGGATTATTCTCTTTTGCTGAATGCACTGAAAATAAGCCAAAGTGCACGTTTAGATGCTAGTGATGTAATGGGTCTGTGCTAATAATTTCATCTAAAACAACTGTTTCAAAGCCTTGTGGTGGCAGAACAGATACATGTGCAAGAGTCCTATGAGTGAACTTGAGGGTAGTATAGAAGAAAATCTAGTTAAGGCCAAAATCCGACCCAGGTCTAAAGTATTTTTTGAAGTCTAAGATCTTCTAAATACCAGATTGAGTGAATATACACTCTGTATGTTTATATACAATCAACATACTACTGACATTTACAACGGGAAACCAATGACAAACGCTGTTTCTGGTTTCTCTCAAGGATTCTTCCTAATAATCGCCTCATGGACATTTTCCTTATCGTTGACGCCTCTGGTTTGGTCAACGGGGATCATGTTTTACACAGAAAATGTATAGCATGAACTTACATACAGCATTTCTGTAAAGCTGTTGTGTGACATTGCCCATTGTTAAAATCACTGTACAAATAAAACTGGACAGAAAACCTAATTCGGCACATTTACTCCATCATTTTATACTTAAACAGCACTTCTACAGACATTTTCTAGAGCAAAGGAGGAAAGATGGGCAGAGGGAAGGGATACGGGTCACTCACCGTCTCATCCGTACAGATGGAATGGACTTGGGTGCCAAACATCACAGAGGTGAAGATGAGAAAGAGGAGACCCTCAAAGCACAGGAGGATGAGGAGGATGACTGTTGCTGGAGGTGAGAAGGTACTGCACTCTGGGGTTGGAGGGGAAAGGGCGGGTGCTTAACACGCAGTAAAGGGTAAACAGTAGGATGACACAGCTACTACACAATGCCTGTGTTTAAAGACACTACTTTTGGTCAATCTAAAATACAGATTCACTGATTGTTGTTTATCAGCTGTTAGTAGTAATGAGATTAGTGACTATTCTGTATACTAGGAAAAAGTAAAACGGATACTTAACTGTATTGTTAACTTTTTAAACAACTGTGTAATACAAGACATCACAGACACATTAACAATAGTTCACAGATTAATTAAGACCATCTTAAGCATATATATTACATGGATAGTGATGAAAAAAAAAACGCAATGCACATGTAAAGCGTAGTCATCCACATGGCATTGGCAGTCACAGCATCGGTGACGCAGAGTCACATATCTGAGATTAGTTCACCTGTCAAGAATTAACTTTGAATTAGATGTACTTTGTATTAACTAATCAAATTCATCAAATGGCTAAGGAGTCTGCCATCAACATCCGAACAAGACTGTGTTCACTCTGTAGAACAGCAGATTAAATACTCATTTGAAAGGAAAAAGTCTCAGTGGACTAAACAGGAAACATTTCATGTTATCCACCTAAAAATAGAACATGGGATCTTAACATTTAAATGTGATTTTTTGCGTCACAGATAATGAAATCTTAAAAGCTTTTACTTACTGGTCCAATCATCTTCAAAGCAGTACAAAAAATGAAGAACCACCATGACCAGGGCATGCAGAGAGATGAGTGCAATGTACATCTGAAATGCAAAGAAACTCTCAGGGCTACATTGTCCAAAACAGTGAAATGCTGCTGCAGCACATGCATTTCATCCATCTTCTAAATGTATGGAATTTAGTTTAGATCATTTAGATTTAATTTTTTACCAATCAAATTCTACTATCCTGTCGTTTCCTTACAAGCCAACTAACCTTTTGGCACTTGAAAAGCTGTGCAATTTATAACCTCTGGTGAATCAGATTTACCTTGTTTCATCTGCTATACACACATACAGTATGAAAAAAGGATATTAACATACGTGTGTTACGTACCGTGAAGAGCACAAAGTACTTTTGGTTACTTTCACCGACACAGTTGTTGACCCACGGGCAGTGGTGGTCCATCTTTCGAATGCATCTCTTACAGACACTGGTTAAGTGAAGTATTAAAATCATTAAAAGAAGAAAAAAAAAAGACAATAGTTGCACACAGTTGTCAATGAGACTTAAAGAACTTATTAAGCACTTTATATAACAATGTATTGTAATTCACAAAAATAATCACCACTTAAAATCATTTTTAAACCTGTGAAGATGAATGTTTGACAAATAAGCTAGAAACAGAATGTAAAGCATCCATCATGCCCATTCCTAGCAAAGCCATAAATGTTGATCCTCTACCTTGTCTTTCTTACCTGCAATGGTGAGCTCGGTCAGGCTTGATGCTGCAGCATTTAGGACATTTGTACACCACTTGACCTGGCTTCAGCTGCAAGCTTTCTATGTATTCTTTTGTGGCATTTCCTTTCGGTACCGCACCCTAAAAACACGTAGAGCTTTGGTTTAACATCTGATACAGGACTTGTGTCTTTGTTCGTTCATTTTGACTGCATGTGAATTTACCGGATCTGTGCACATGGCTCTGAAGTGGGATGCCAAAGCCAGGAAAGCCAGACTGTTAAAGATTGCACCGTTCATCAAGCTGTAGGTGAGGTTCTTGGACGGAACCAGCATGACAAACAGCACGACAAAGTCCGCAAAGAAAACAAGCATCCATGTGATAACGCCACAGACAATGCCACAGGCATCCCGAACAAACCACATGGTGCTCTGTCTGTCATGACAGGGAGGAACACACTGTATGGGCTGCAAGCTGCTTGCCTGCTTCTCAACGTCCCTGAAACGAGGCACTGGGCTTCTCATCCTATCACAAAGGCTTCATGCTGAGGACAGACACAACAGGGAGGTAACAGTTACTGTGCAGTTTTTTTTTTTCTTCAGTAGACAGAACCGAGTCCTTATTAAGTGCGCAGAGTTGAAAACAGACACAAGGTGACTAACGGCACGTCTATAGTTTTTATACAAAACAAGAAGCTTTAAACAGAACCTGGTACATTATCCTTAGTCATTCACACTGACAAAGACAGAATAAGCATAAAGTTCTCATCTAAAGAGAACAGGCTTTTAATACAAAAGTAGGGAGTGACCAGATTTCTTCATATTTTCAAAAGAGCTATAACAAGATTGCAGTGCAGTACAGCACAGTTTGGATAAATGACTGTAAACCATCCCTAATACACCTGTTTATTAACCAAACCAATGTGAAATCTATGTGCTTAGCTATGTAACTCCACCTATCCAGGACTGCACTTGGTCTCGTGAGTTACAACCTTTATGTCATAAAGGTAGGTGACACAAAAATAAGACAGATGTTTAAGACATACTATATGTCAATATAATAAGAACATCTGGCAAATACCTTATCTCAGGGTTATTAGGAAATATGGTGTGTACCCTGGCTTGGGGCAAACCTGTATACTTCCCTAATAATTAGTGTGCAATGTGGGTAGCCTTAAATACCAAACAGTAGGGTTTTATTATCACATACTACTTAGTTCTGCATTTCGAGCCTAGCCTAGACGTCCTCGGTTTCGGTGTTTCAACTTTAAGTGTCACACTAACACAATAATAAAAGTACTGTTAGTAACCGAATGTATATTTAATACAGGACTGAAGAAATGATACGACTCCATTGAAGCTACTAAAGCTAGTCAGGGTTTGCCAGGTCATAGACACCTACTAGCTAAACATCACAATTTTGGCTAATTTAGTTAAGTCGTGCTAAGGTTTAAAAGCTAATTTATAGAGCTGGTAAAGGAAATGGTTTAAACAGACCGGATTAAAGCGTCTTACTACCTACTAAAGGGCAAGTTTTGACGATAACAGGCAATAAATGTAAGACGAGGAAGCTACATAAGGGTCTGTTTGTGCTACCTGGGCCGAGAGACGGTTTAACGGCTACTTACATTACTGCCCAAAATGCTCCTCGGGATTTCCTCATCCAATAAAAAAAACCGACAGCCTTATCTTATGTGTCGAGTAAAAATAACATCGTTCATTAATTCCTTTTGGTTAGGAGAATCCTGTTTGGCCGAATACAAGGCAGAGGCTGTTGTGAAAGCTGCATTTTTTGTGTCCCCGCCTCCTTCTGTTTGACTGACAGACAGAAATTCGAACAGGCCGCGCCCCTTTATCCACACGAGCTGTAATGAAGAGAAAGAACAGATCACACACACACACCCCGCAGAGACAGGCCACGCCCCCTCTATAGGCAGAGATGCACTGGAGAGAGAACGAGCTGAACAAGATGATTTGGTCAAAACCGGTTTAGAGCAGTATCGATCCAATCATCTAAGGCTGTGAGAATGGTTTCCTTTGTTATTTCAGTTTAGAGCTGAATATCTTACCTTGCATTTACAGTATTTGGCAGATGCCTTTATCCAGAGCAAATCATATTATCTAATTTTTTTATACAACTAAGCAATTGATGGATAAGGGCCTTGTTCAGGGGCCCAACAGTGACAGCTTGGTGGACCTGGGATTCGAACCCTTGACAGCCCAACACCTTAACCACTTGGCTACCCCGTCTAAAGCTTTAGGGACTCATTAGCTTATAGAAAGTTAGAAATGACATTTTTTCATCTTCTACCGCTTATCCGAACTACCTCGGGTCACGGGGAGCCTGTGCCTATCTTAGGCGTCATCGGGCATCAAGGCAGGATACACCCTGGACGGAGTGCCAACCCATCACAGGGCACACACACACTCTCATTCACTCACGCAATCACACACTAGGGACAATTTTCCAGAGATGCCAATCAACCTACCATGCATGTCTTTGGACCGGGGGAGGAAACCGGAGTACCCGGAGGAAACCCCCGAGGCACGGGGAGAACAGAAATGACATTTTATGATTATGAGCATATTAAAACTTTTTATTCTAATTTTAATAGGGAATGTTGTCACATCCCTTTGTGGTAAAAAAAAAAATAAAATAAATAATTAAAAAAATCAACAAGCCAATCTTTTTTCATGTAGCATGGAATGTAGATATTCCCAAAAAAAGTAGTAGCTAGAAAAAAAGAAAGTAGATAGAAGTTGTCAAACATCAACTACTTTGAATATTTATCAAATTGAAATGATCACTTTCATATCAATGTGTTTCATATCAATTAAAAAAACAGTGGTGAAAGGTCTTGGTAAACAGTGGTGATCAGTGTTCACTGTTATTGGTAAACAGTGGTGATCAGTGATTGGTTATTGGTAAACAGTGGTGATCAGTGATTGGTGTTGGAAAACTACAGTGATATGTTATTGGTCATTGGGTAACAATAGTGATCAGTGATTGTTCATTGGTAACGGGCTCACAGAAGAACTTAAAGACTTTGTCACTAGATTTGGTGACTTTTAAATTTCCCAAATTTAATTCAAAACCCAGACTAGAGACAAATTTAGTAACTTTCTGAGCACAGTGAAATGATCCTCCAGCTCACATTATAGCTACTGTTGTATGAGTTGAGAGAGCAGGTTTGCCTGACTTAGCGTCAATGGGTACATCCTAAGTGTATTATGCTTACAATCACTAAACACTATTATTCCCAATGGGCAAACTTTGATCACCACTGTTTCCCAACAAGCAGTCACTGATTAACACTGGTGCACAGTGACATATCACTGATCACAACTGTTTTATCCACCATCTAAATGATTTGTTCTTCATTTTAATTTTCCAAGATATTTAGAAGTAATTAAAGTCTGTAACCAATTTTTTATATCTACTAATCACCATTTATAACTACTCAGATTGTAATTTGATTTGAAAATGATGCATAATTTATATGCAAATTAGTCTTGGACATCATCTAGCTACTTCTAGTATAGTTTGGAGCATGCTTTAGCTACCTTCCTCTGAAAAAAGAGTTTGCAGCACGGAGAACAGATCAGTCAGGCTGTACGCACTTGAGTGATCCTGCTTTCTCAAATCAAATAATCAGCAGTTGTGTTGTGTGTTAGAAAACTACATCAAGTATAGGACAGTCTGCTCAGAAAGTCCAGAGATGTGCTGCTGATCTTAAATATTTTTACGTGAAGTCACTACAGGGGTCTAAAAAGGGTACTAAAACTTGACCTCTCTGAAAACTTACCATTTCAGTTTTTCAATATAAAATCCAAGTAGAAATAGCAGGTGGATGTTAGTGTTTGGTGCTGTATAAAGCAGTGCTGGAATTTTGATGCACCATGTTGGGATGAATAATTAAAAAATCAGCAATAGCCAGCCAAAAATATACATGCAGTTAAACAGTTACCCAGATTAAGGCCTAGAAGATGATTAACACAAATTGTGTTGCTATTGCTATGTATACACAGCACACAACAAGATGTCTAATAAAAGTGTGCAGTTAAAAAACTGAAGTGTTTTCAGCTCTTCAGTCTGTCCAGCTCTCTCACCACCTTTTCTGTACACTTTGCTCAAACACATTAGTTTCCACAGGTTCATCTTTCATGGTAATAATGCTGTTAACACTTCTGTCTCTGTCATACATCATATATCTGCATTTAATGACAATAATTGCTGGAAAATGTTAAGTGAGAACTGATGTTCTTATTTTTTTGTTTGTAGGACTTATGCAATATGGCCAAAATTTTGTGAACACCTGATCATCACATCACATTCATATGTGTTTGGTGAAACTCCCATCAGAGTCGGCCCACTCTTCTGAGAAGGCATTTCACTAGATTTTAAAACACGGTTGGTGGGATTTGTGTTCATTCATTCACAAGCACATCTGTGCAATCAGGCACTGATGATAGATGAAACTGCCTAGGATGCAGTCAACATTCCACTGTCTTCACTGAGCTTGTTTTGTGCACCAAAAAACTGTTGTACTAGAGGAACAGCTTTTGGCATGGCTTCTTAGTTCCAATAATTACACATTTTTACACCACAGTATACATCCTAGTGTGCTTCCAACTTTGTTCCCAATGACTGGATATTTTTTTTTGATTATGATGGTCAGGTGACCACAAACCTTGGAACATATAGTGCAACAGTGAAACCTGAACTTGTCACTGTCTGAAAGTGTTCATTTCACTTAAACACCATTGTAACTGCACTCGGAATGACCCCCTGTGATAGTAAAAAATACATAAATAAATAAACAAACAAATAAATAATTATTAAAAAAATAAAAATATATATATTTTTTTTTACATATATAAGTATATCAAAAATTTCAATACAAACATATTGAACGTGTTTCACGTTCGCCTCACACCTCCAGGGTTGGGGGTTCGATTCCCGCCTCCGCCTTGTGTGTGTGGAGTTTGCATGTTCTCCCCGTGCCTCGGGGGTTTCCTCCGGGTACTCCGGTTTCCTCCCCCGGTCCAAAGACATGCATGGTAGGTTGATTTGCATCTCTGGAAAATTGTCCGTAGTGTGTGATTGCGTGAGTGTGTGTGTGCCCTGCGATGGGTTGGCACTCCGTCCAGGGTGTATCCTGCCTTGATGCCCGATGACGCCTGAGACAGGCACAGGCTCCCCGTGACCCGAGGTAGTTCGGATAAGGTGTTTCAGGGTGAAAGTGTACTTAAACACTCATCACTTCATCACTGGTGCATACAGTTGACTTAAATCGTCCATGTTCGCTGATAGTCAGATCATGTCCGCCCGAAGTCGGAAGTTGAATTGGCTTTTCTTTTGATATATCCGGTTACGGCAGACTACATAAAAATCTGTGTGAGCGCGCGCGTGCGTGCGTGCGCGATCCCTTGTGTGCGCGTACGCACGCGTCCCCCTGGCAGTCAGAAAGAGAAGCCACACTATCATGGTGTCTTTAGGGTTCAGTGCCAAACAGACACACTGGCCTGTTTGCTGACCAAACCGCCTTGTTTGACAGCTAAGGATCCAAAATGATTTTTGTTGCGTGTTAAAAGAAAATAATTCGGATTTACATTAAATAAGCGTATGCTAGTTGTTTAGTAAACACCGTGGCTCACTTTCAGCATCTTGCTAGTTAGCTAATGCTATGCAGCCACTGAGAGTTACCCGGATGTCTGCCTGGTGAGTGAGTACACGATAGCTAAGATACCTGTGTGACAAGGGCCTTGATTGTGCTCTGATTAAACCGAATAGATTACAGCATGTTTTTATAGATAAACTGTTTATGTGTATTAAATGATTTAGAAGTTTAGTGACGCTTCAGTGTAACATTAGCATAGCTGGACGGCTAGGCTAACCTGCTAGCCTGCTAGGGTTGCTATCTATTCATAACCTGCTCTTGTATGTTAGAGCACTGACATCTCCATTGGTGGATTATTATTAATAATAAAAATAATAAATACTAATAATTAGATTGATTTCGTAATAATAATCTAAATAACTGGACATTAGCCAGCTAGAACATGTTGTTTTGCTGTTACAAGGTCGCACAGGATTTAGCTACAATATGGCATGATTGTAGACGTGTTTTGTGGCACGATTGAATTGGTTTAATTGTAGCATGTCTCTATTCTGTTTCAGACACTGCTATCACCATGGCCGTGACCCAGTTTCGTCTGTTTAAGATCTGCACATGCATAGCTTCCATCCTGTCATTCTTTAAAAGGCTCATATGCAGGTGAGTCCCTGGACTAGTTGTGCATGTTTTTATAGATGCTGCTGTTTGTTCAAAGCTTTTATGCTGAAAGATGTTTTATGCAGGTTTGATCCAAGGCTGTGAACATTAAAAGCTGCTCTGTGCTGTCACGTTACTCAGACAGAGCCTTAACACGGTGGTCTACCTCCTGTTTAATTTTTATTAAGCGTAATTGCAGTGAAAGTTTGTTTAAACACAATCATGAATGCGCCCTGTCCTGTTATGGAAATTGTAGGGTACTGCTAATACCTAGATGTGTCATGGAGTAAGAATATAGTGCACAGCTTAGGGTGTATCACTGAGTTCTGCAGTGCTTTGCTTCTCCCGCCATTCCTTCGACTGCTACACTGACCTGAACATACCACCACTGAGAATCTCACACACTGTCCATGAAAATTAACAAACACACATTTGTCGTATTGCTGTAAAGTTTCTATGAATATACTGTCAGTTCCTTTAGGGCTTCATGATTTTAAGATGACAGAGATTAGCGCAAAATCGAGCAAATTCTGCAATATTCAGTAGAGGTTGCAATTAAAATATCTTCAGTTTCGTGTGAAGATGTATTGTGCGATATAACGCACGTTCAGCCAAAGCCGTATTTGAACACGAGTACAGCTATCGTAGTAATAACAATTGTGATTTTGCTAGCAGCTGTTTAAAAGAAAAACAGCTTGTAGTTTCACTAATTCAAGTAGGTTTCTGCAAAAAAGGAGAAAAATCTCAAATTTGGAATTAAGCTGGAGTACAGTCGAACATTTTTTGGCTGTAAAAATCACACAAAAAAAAAATAAATCATGGAGGGACTGAATATGGCCAGTAATTCTGAACACCTGATTTTACACCCATATGTGGGCTTTCTCCATATTGTTACAAAGTATTGTCACACAGTTGTTTAGAATGACTTTGCATGCTAAAATTTAAAGATTTCTCTTTACTAAAATGAAGGGGCCAAACATGACATTGCCTCCATTTCAGGACCTAAAGATTTGGGATAAACTACAGACCTGAGATCAGTGCCTGACCTCACTAATATTCTCGTGTCTGAATGATCACTAATCCCCACAACTACACTTCAGAATCTCACAGAAAGCCTTTGTAGATGATTGGAGATTTTCATAACAGGAAAGGGGGACTAAATCTGTAATGGGATCTTCAACACGATAAGGGTGTGATGGTCAGGGCTTGGCAAATATCTGGTACAAGTTACCATGCACACAATGTCAGCATCTGAAACCAGATAGCATGTAGTGTGAACCCAGTACACACTGCCATGCTGACACTCGACATGACATGGCAATAATCTGTTCGTATTTCATGATTAATTATTACAGTCAAAACTAAACAGACTGCGAACTGGGCTTCTGGAAAATATCAGGAGCAAGAACATCAACACAAATAACCTGATAAAATGTAAACAACATAAACATAAATCTCAACAAGAGGAGTTTTTTTTCTAGCAACACACTCAGCAATCAACAGCAACAAAAGCTGGCCTGCTGAGAAAAATGTCTAGAGACAATCATAGGTGAGAGGAAAATAACAGCTCTTACAAAGTATGTGAAAGTATTTCTGGCGATCTGCCACCGTCAGTCATTGACTACAAGAGAAACAACTTTTACTTACAGCTGTACTGTAGAGCTTTTCCAAAGTCAAACAAAATCTGCTCTTCCCCATTACAACATATTTGATCTAAGGTATTGTAAGGTAACATAGCTTATTAATGCAGTTATATAAAACCTTAGGAAGACTGAGCAGAGTAGTTTATGTAGGTTATACATGTTGGGTGTTGAGGATTAACAAAACTCAACTCATATTCCATGAAGAAAAGTGGTATTGATGCAGCCGCCATTATAAACATTGCTTATATAGTATAATATAATGATATAGAAATATAGTATAAGTACAGCTGCACTTGTATGGGAGAAATCAACGTGAACATGTAGTTGGTCAAGTTGGATGGAAAACTGAAACAACATTATTCCGGGTATACAGTGTTATATAAAACAACATCTTTAAAGTCCATGTGTCAAGGCGGGAGAGTACAAAAAAATGACAATTATTGTCACTCTTTCTTCTCTCTGTGTCTGGAGATGATAAAGATGATATGAACTGGAAATCAGAATGAATTTTTATTCTGTAACAGCTCAGTGATTTTGGCATCAGGAGGTGAAAGACGGTGCCAACACATGATGATTATTAGATTTCACACACACACGGGAAGTCTCAAAATGTTAAAAGGGGGCAATCTCAATGTGGTTTGATTGCAGAAAAACAATGTTGTTTTAATATTGTTAGTATTAATCCTGACCACTTATAACAGAACATGTAGAACAGAACATGACCATATAAGGTAATAACCAGGTCAGTTTTGGTTTTGTATTTTTTCCTGTTTTATTGTCATGTGCAGAGTTCTGTAAGCATTTAAACACAGTGAAATTATTGTACTACAGTGTAAAAAAATCAAGCTGCACCCCACGAACAAAGAAAAATGCACATTGCGAAGGTAGAAATGCTGAACTGTAAACATTGTGTTTAACAGTGTTTACACCATCAGGCAATAAACTTACATCATAAGGTAATCGCTGCTGACATCTGTTTAAAGGAGGCAGACAACATATAAGAAGTACTTAACACTTCCTTAACTCTCTAACAATGTAGTTATTTTCTTGTTTTTAGAACTGGGAGATCACGCAAGCGAAGTGGAGATCAAATCACACTCCCTACTACAGTTGATTTTTCCTCTGTTCCCAAACAGGTTAGTGAATGTGTTTTTTACCTGTATGTTATTTTCTGCTCAATCAGAAGCTTTTAAAGCTCCTTTGATTTGTAGTCCCTTAAATAAAGTTTAAAAATCACAATTTGTTTTTAAAGCCTATAATTTATGTAACATTAATAGAGCTGTGCATCTTCAGCAGAAACATGTGAAAGAGAGCAGTAAAGTGGAACACGAGGAAAGCAGTAAAAGTAAAAATGATTCATTTCATGCTGCTTGCCCTCAAGGTTGTATGATTTTGAAGTTTTGCCCTCTGTGGGGTAAAGTGTTCATTACAAGCCAGCAGTGGAAGATCAGTTTATACTATAGTTTGTGCAACATTCACTGCATACAATCATGTCACAGCTGCAAGTGATAAGTCAATACACATTTCACATATAAATGGTTTAGCTTATGTGTAAAGGAAATAAACACACAAACGTTTATGGCATTATAATGGTATTAATATAGTCAGAAATGCTACAGCTAATATTCATTACTCGCTACTGAAACAAATTCACTACTGGTTAATGATGCAGATCTTATTTGATTGGCTGAGTGGATGTGAAGTTGGCCTACTGAAGTTGGATGTGGTAGCTAAGTGTTTAAGTTATTGGACTACTGATCGGAAGGTTGAGAGTTTAAATCCCAGGGACCCATGAGTGTATTACTCTTACAGGATTATCAAAGCAACTCACAGCAGCCCAGGAGCATCAGGTCAAAACCTGACTGAATAATCTTTATTTCACGATGTTGTATTCATTAAGTGGATTCAGTTTAATATTCTTGTACAACTTTATGTAACATACACCATTCTTGTATAGCCAGAGATCGAGGAGTGGAGCTCATGGGATGAAGAGGCGCCGACGAGTATAAAGATCGAGGGAGGTAATGGAGCTGTTCCATCCCAGCAGAACCAGGTGGAGGATAAAGAGCCAGATTATTTCAAAGACATGGCTCCTACAATCAGGAAAACACAAAAAGTAGGGTTGTGCTTGTTTTTTTTTTTTTATTTGTCTCCAGAATAGTTTGGGTGGTTCACAACTAACTTAATCCTCAAATCTCTGTAATCATCTTGCCAGATTGTCTTGAAGAAAAGGGAGCCTGTGAATTTCTCTCTCCCTGATACCACTACAGGATTCTCAAGCAGACTGGCGGTCACTCAGGATATGTCCTTTATCCAGCCTTCTGTGAGTGCTGCGCTACTGTGTCTGTATACAATATTTTTCCCTTCCACCTGGTCAAGGCACTTATATAATATCGATTAAAAAAATTAAACTAAATGGTAATGTAAAATAATTTGCTGTGGAAAATATCATAATTAGCCTTGAAGTATTTTTAATATAAGTTCTCAGATTAGATGCATTTTATATCACACGGCTCTCCCTGAATATTAAGCAAACTGAGCCAGTAATACAGACTCATTTTGATAAAAACTAATGATTTAACGTCTAACGATCTACTAATTCAGACACGGTATAAAAGTGTTACAGTAATTTATGCTGTGTACCTTACAAATATGTGGATTCCATCTAACTCACCTATACATGGTGAATAGATGTGTTAGGTGACTTAAGGCATGCGTATTTAGCTTTCCGGTGCTTGTGGCATACAGGCAGAGCTGGGAGACATGGAAACCTGGCAAGAGGACACAAATGCCTGGGAGGATGAGTCTGATGCTTCGTGGGAGGCAGAAGAAGTGTTAAGGTATTGTTGTAGAATCAGAAACTTTATATAAGTAATTAAACACTAAAGGTAAAGGGCTTGCTGTTATACTAATGTTATTAGGCCTTGCATAATGATTTTTGTATAACAAAAAAACAATCGTTTTTACAGAGATACAGGTTTCATTGTGGGAGAGCATGGGGGGAGGGAGCGAGGAGGGAGATAGGGGAGGGGGACCATTCAGCTTTACTTGAAACAATTGGAGTAGTGGACACAACATGTATTTAAATCACTTGTCCACTAGATGGCAGTAAGGTACATTCAGATTCAACAGAGTGCACTGTTGTAGAGCTCATTAACTGGTTTTATAATTGTTTTTCAGGCACCTTTCCTCTTACTTAATTTCTTCTGTGTCTTTTCACTTCTCAGTATTAAAGCATACTTGACAGTAAAGCAAAACAAAAAGTATGAGCTGGCTTATATATTTGGGATTTTATCTAATCATTCATCTGTTTTGGATTTCAGACAGCAGAAGATGGCAGAGAGGGAGAAGCGTGCCATGGAACAGCAGAGGAAGAAGATGGAGAAAGAGGCACAGAGAATGTTAAAGAAGGAGCAAAAGATGGCAGTAAAGCTTTCCTAACATTTTTACGCAACACTGGACATTAAAACCCCCATACATTATTCTCCAAACTGTACCTTTCATCACTTTTTATTTCCAGCTCAACATGTCATTGTTTTCATGTCTTCAGCCATCATTTTTGGAATCTGTTTAACTTTTTTCCCCCCAAGTTTTCCTGATTTACTGTGTTTTCTTTCTTTTATTGTGTAGAACCCAATGTACCCTTTATTGAAATAAATTGTACAATGCCATCAGCTGACAGCCAATAGTACACATACTGAAGGAGCTGGAGCTTTAGTGCATTTGTATTTATATCTATAAAAATTAACTGTAAAGAGACTGAGGATTTTGTTTTTGCCTCTTTAATTGATTTTCACAATGACTGCAGAAAGAGGACTTGCGGGGGCGGGGGCGGGGGTGGGTTTGTGGGGGCTGATGTTCTGCTTCCACAACAACAAGGTCACCTGAGAGTGAAATAAAAAAAAAAGGGAAAGGAAACGTCTCTCTGAATCACTAAAATAATAGAACATTCTGTGCTTGTTTAGCAAATGTCTGAAAATGGTGTGTATGTGGGATGGAATGAAGGACTGAAGCCAGTATTTCTTGAGATGTGGATGGTAAACTGTTGGTTGTCATGGAAACATGGCAGTTTTTGAACGCCTGGAGTGTCATCAAAGCACCTTGTGACTTATCTGACTTAAATTTAACAGGAATCAATGCAGTAGCATATGAAGCACCAGATGCAGATTCTGTTCAACCCATTCCATATGTAACATGGTTAGGTTTTTGACAGCAGTTCTGTATATTTGATTTTTTCTTTTTTTCTTTTTTTTTTTCCTCTTTCCCTTTACATTGGTTATTTGTTGCAGGTTTGACCAATGACATCTCAACTAATACTCAAAGGTCTACTGAGGTGATGGGTTGGTGGATATCATGTGCATGTGGTAATGATGAAGGATCATTGTCATGAGAGATTTTGGTTGCAGGTAATAATTTAAAGTGCTTATATTATTAAAACATTTCAGGGGATAAGGAATTCCAAATGTCCATTATGACATTTTGCCCTGAAACAAACAACAGGAACTTATGACCACCAATTTTACCTTATGCAAATGTCACACAAAATGGACACCAAATGTCTTGGCTGAAGTATGCTGGAAATTTATGTAAATTAGATTTTACCCCAAGCCATCCTTTTAACTTGTGTCCCACTAGACATGAAAGTTTCTCTGAGGATTTACAGCACGAACGATCATGATTACATTCTGGAGACAACGTTCAAAGGGCAGCTCTGCAGTACATTTGGGAAATCAGGCTTAAGCAATGAATGAGACATGTGCCTGTCATTTCACAAACATTGTTCCCATGCTGTGCACAATTTCATTCTTTCCCTGTAATAAATGTTTGTATTTCTATACTGTATATATATAAAAAAGATGTGATTATTGAATATAAACAGCCATGCTTTTTAGAAGAGTTTTTTTTTACAGGTGTAGGTGTTGCACTGCCTCTAAATCAGATCTGCAAATGGAAATAGAAGCATGTAAATCCTCGCAGTGCGTTAGGTTTTAATGTCATGGCTGAACACAGTGTGAGAGATGCCTTGTTAAATGATTTAACACTTGTGCATTTTCAGAGCTTATTCAAGGTCGTGTTTCTCTGACTAGTGGAATATTCCAGCCCTCAGAATGATTTCGTAATCCCCCATCTGTTTCCCTATCAGCGCCCCCAGCCCACTGAAGCTCATACAGCCTGCGACCCACTTTTATATTAAAGCTTTTTTTTTTTTTTTTTTAAATCAGGAAGAAAAGATGGTGTGTGACAGTTTAAATGATCTTTGTACCTCATTTGAATTGTGTTAAAGAGCATTATTGCAGGTAGAAGACCAAATTATTCTTTCAAAATGGAAGAGGTCTTTTCAATACCCATGTTGTTAATGATTATATGGAATGCCTCAGATTATGTGCTTATTTTTAATATACATTTAACTAATTTTCTGAGAAACTGAAAAATGAAGGAATTTATACACATTTAAGATTTGTATGGTGGCCTGGAAAACCTTCCCATGGTTTTGAAATCTATAGGCTATACAGAACTGAAATACAGTTGTTTATTTTTTGCATTTCCCCAACACAATTTCTAAAATATCACTCAATTAATTTCAGTAAATGCTTTATCCTTGTCAGAACCAAAGTGTATCTGGAGTCTATTCTGGGAACAATGGACATGCGGTGGAAATACAGCCTAGAGGCGATGCCAGTCCATCAAGTGGCACCATGCCCACAGATAAAAGCTAGGAGGAACCAGAAATCTGACCAGAACACTGCACTACAGCACCACCATGCCACCTGTTTCCCACACATTGTAATATTTTAAGATCAAAGCATGATTTAGTCCCACATTTTACATGTGCATGCATCTTGAGTCATGTTTTAAGTGTGGCTTTCCGCCTTCGGTTTTATGGACTGAACCTTAAAAAAAAAAAATCTGCATTCTTAGCTCAGGCTTTACTGCTGTCTGCCTTTGGTTAAGCCACAAAATTGAAGCTCTGCTATTTAGCTCTGATAGCAGTATTACTGCTGTCAGATTGTCACCATTTTGTCTTACAATTTAAACCTGACTGCAATGGTAAATGGTTGATATCACAGCTCTGACTGCAGATGAGTCATGTGTCAGGGCAGTCCTTATTTGAGCTTACTTTTTAGTCATCATATAATATGAGGTCCAGGTTATACAACAGTTGCACCCCATCTGGCAGCCTACGTCATCCCTTGTGTAAGATTGTCCAGATAACTGACTGAGCCAGTTTATATGGTAGAAATGCATCAAACATTTTTGAAAAGATAATGATCTACTCAAGCTTTGTTATGGAAAATGTTTGCTTCATCTCTCAATGTGTATGGGATTGAACATTAACAGCTCTGCCCAAGGGTACATCCCATCTACTTTTAAATGCAGCTGTCCAGGTTCTTTATGCTTTGCTTATTATTTTCATTAACTTGATACTATTAAGTTACATTTCCTGTATAGGACATACTAGGGTTTAGCTCCAAGTCACCATCTCAATGACCTTCTTCCTGGTCACAGTTGCAGTGGATCCTAAGAATACCCAGAAATATTGAAAACAAGGTGGAGGGAATGTACCTGGACTGGAATGCCAGTACAACACATCACACCTGGTGGTGATTTAGCATAGCCAACCAAACACGATAAATAGGTACAACCATGAATGGGGTAATCATGCTTTAATAATAAATAGATATTTAACACATCCAAGACATAAATATTGCACATTGCTCAGGCACAAACAGGTCATGTGCGCTGTAGTATTGACTGTTTAGGGAGTCAGCATGGTAACAAAAACATGTAAAAAGCTCCACTGATGGAGACAAATTCACAAAAACAATAATGAACAAGCTTTGGCTGCAGGGCTACTCCTTTGGAAACAAGAACATTATAACCAACCATCAATACCATTTCTACACAAGAAATGAACTAGCTGGCAAAGGACAGTACAATAACATGATCACCTACCAAGATGATCACATCAGGGCAATGAGCAATAAAATACAACTCTGGAGAAATAAACAAGACAATATCAACAAGTACATTTTTCATTATTATAGCAACTATACACAAAGTGCAAAGTGGCAGAACTGAAAATAAAAAAGTACCAACACAAACTTATTTTATATAGATTAAGTGCTCTTGTTAGCTGTGCCTAAACGTGAAAGACCATCACACATGTGGCCCATAGGTGACAAGGCGGAGAGAGTGCAATCCCATAATGCAGCATCCACGGATTAAAGTTGCAATGTTGTAGACTGGTGGCCCATCAACTGCATTGTGCTGAGAGTACAGCCAGGACACTGTAGGAAGAACAGGTGCTGCCACAGCAACAAGATCAACCAAGAAGTTGTTGCTCCAGTGACTTTTCTCTACCACAGTTGCACCATCACTGTTGTAAGTATTCTTCATACCAAAGTCCAGATCTTCCATGAACCCTGGGGCCATATCAGGTTCTGAACCCTGGATTGAACCTCCAGGGTCCTGTGGAATTAGCATTGTAGAAAATGCAGGATTACAGGGAATGTGATCCATCCCCTCAAGCAGACTGAAATTCTGGGCTTGAGGCAATTTGTTTTTGATTAGTTCTTCTGCATGTTGGTCTGATTTCTGTGCTTTTGGTAACATTTGGGGAAAATTTGAAGACAGCCCAGTGTTTTGAAGATTCAGAAGATGTAAAAGCAAGGTTTGAAGGTCAGGGTTATAGAGAGACTCATCAGTTTGAACTGCCTTTTCACTAGAAGCATGTTGCTCATCAGCATTGAGTTGACTGTAAATTTGATTTGGGATTTTGTAGACTTTTGAGCTCTTTACAGTGTCTTCAGCAGCACTCTGAATCAGAGTGGACAGTCCTGGTTGGCTCATGAGTTTGGCACTACTATCGTGGCTGTAGTCCATAGCTGTAGACATGAGAACCTGCTCTAGCGTGTCCGTCTGGTTGGCTGTCTCTTCGCTGACAAGCAGCCCACTGTCTGTCATCTCTTCCTCTGCCTGATCCTTGACCTGTAGCTCTTCTTTTTGCTTCTCTCCAGAAGGCTTTTCTGGAGAGTCACATATAAAGTCCAGCGTAGGCTCATCATGCAGGTTGGCACCACTTTGCGCCAGTTCCATGCTATGCAGTAAGGATTCCAGCTTCCTGTTCTGGATGTTAATATCAATGAAGTACTTCTGAATGCCTTTATCCTTCTCCATTAGACTGTTCTTCATGGTCTCAACTACTTGCCTTAGCTGTTTTATCTCCTTGCGTGCTTCCTTGAGAGACAGTTGTGCCTCCACACGGTGACATTCTTCCTCGATCCAGTCCTCACGCATTCTGTCCAGCTGGGACTTCAACTCCTGAATTTCAGACTCCCTGATGGATGGGAAACAAGTCACCTTTATGCTGTTTTTATAATTAGTACTTAGCTGAATACGGTATACAAAAAAAAATGTCACCGGGGCTTACCGATCAGAAGTGGTTTGCTCAGCATCCCTGAGCTTGGTCCTCAGGTGTCTGATTGTCACCTCTTTTTGTTGTAGAGGTGTCAGATATTGCTCTGGATTGGGAGGTCTGATGCCATGATTGTCACCACATGAATGGTAGCTCCCTGGAGTGGTTCTTCTATAATAAATGTAACTTTTGTCATATTGTTGTAATCACTGCAAAACAGATAACCTGCACATGTACAGTATACAACTGAGCAATAATTCAACAGCACAGAAACTGGTTCTGAAATGATTCAATTGATCCATAACTTTCATGTTACAGTCTCTATGGACAAAAATAAAGCTAAAAGCCACTTCAGCCTTTGTGACGGTATACTCCGTTATCAGACTGGAAAATTTCTGTAGTAAGAGATGAATCAATAGTGCACACCCTAAGCAGCAGTTCTGAGACTGGAGCACAAGCTCAGTTTTGCCTTGATGTAACCTCTGCATCTTTTTTTTATAAATATCACCAGAAAGAAAGAACTAAAACATACCACATTGATTAGTAATGCTCCACACAGACATTACCAATCAACCGTATAGAATTGCATATACAGAGACCTTAATATAAACATGTGGTCTTTATTTAAAAAAAAAAAAAAAAGGATAAAACTGCAATACAATAATCTGAAAACTAATAAACTATACTCAAAATGACTGAACCCCTGAGATTAAGAAAAACTTTGAAGTACTGATTGAATAGATTAACTTATCAGGCTGCCAGGCTTAAAGAAAGAAAAACAGACAGATCCACTAAACTGTTCAGAGTTCAGTAAAAACCCAAAAATATGACCGTTTTGAATCATTTCCCAGGAGTGATTATCTAATACACATGTTGAAAAATATAACTCTTGCTATAATCATTCTTTTTTTCCTTATAGTCACAGCTCTATCTAGCCCAGTGTCCTACCTGGGAGTGGGGCTAGAATTGTTGCTGATGCATGATGCATGTGTTTTTTTGGGTGGTGTTGTGTAGGGGGCAAACAGCTCTGCATCACGGGGAGCAGTTGGGCTTCCTGGTGACTTCAACACAGGCTGGCTTCTGATGTGCGGCACACGGCTAGAGAGCAGAAAACACAAGAATACAGTAGCTCTGATTACTCAATATTACATTACATCTGTAAGAGCAGACTTGAAAAATGGTAAAGCATCTTAAATTCAGACACACAAATGGATAAGAAAATTAAAATTTAACAAAATTTATTTAATGCATTTCATTTATGCTGAAAATTTTCCACGATTAAGCACTTCTAGAACTAGATTATGCTAAAAGTAGAATAAAACACTAATTTTTGTTCTATTGAATACATGAGTCCAACAGCTCTGCTAGTGATATTGGTAATGTTAAAAGTTAGGCTCATTTTTAGGATAATTAAGGCATACCTACTGATACCATAATCCTGAAATTGTATACTTCACCTGTGTGAAAGGCAACTCTTTTTCCCAGTGGAGTTGTTGGCCATAGTTCCACGGCTTTTGAAGCTTCCAGTGCTGCTGGAGGAGATGAAGTCAGCCTCACTACCTGTAAAACATGAAAATGTTCTACATGTTTCAGCAAACCACACAAAACAACATCTATCTGCTACCATACTGCCATACCAAACAACCCCAAAAATCCTGTAACGAGCAATGTAACATGCACTAGAAAAAAGCAACATTTACAAAATATGTTCAACATTCAGAGTACATAAGACCAGACCATTATCACTCAGTTCAGAACATTTTATTCATTCTAGCTACAAAACTCCACATTAAAATACACCAGAAAAAAAACTAAACTCTACAAGATTAACATACGGTAACATGCCACACAGTACATATAAAATGCTTCATAATACTTAAACCTAATATCATTACATACAAGGATAAACAAGTACCTGAGAAACACCTCTTTCCTTTTGATAAAACCATCATACTGTGACTTTGAACTTGTGAGGGAACAAAACAAACTGCTAAACCTAGCAGTCTTTCAGTGTCGCTAGTGAGTTTGATTTTCTTTAGTCACTTCATTGAGCCAATAGGAGAAGTTAACTACTTCTAATTACACTGATGGCCAGCTGTAGCCCAACTGCTCCACCAATCAGCAATCACTATGTCTATGCACAATTAAGTACACCAAAACCTGTCATCTTAGCTTGGCAAGGCTGCAAGTAACAACTTGTAAAATGAGTTCCAAGTAACAAAGATAACATTGTTAATGATCGGTAATAATTTTATAGAGGATAGCTAGATTAACATGAAAATACAAACAAATAATAAGACCAAATAAATGTTATTTTATAATAATTTATTTTTAATATATAGAAAATGAGAGAAAATATTTTTTTTTAGTGACATGGCTTTACGGTCATGATCCTGGGCTTGATCCTGGGCTTAGTTTCTTTGTGGAAAAGTTTTTAAAAAGCCCTTTTGTATCTGTGTGGGTTTTTTCCAACCTCACAAAAACATTAAAGTAGTGGATTTTCCACTGTAAATTGTTTCTGTGTATAGGTATGTGTGTGTGTGTGTGTGTGTGTGTGTGTGTGTGTGTGTGTGTGTGTATGCATGATGCCCTGTGATGGATAAAATAAAATAAATAAATGAAGGAATGATGTTTTAAGGTGTTAAAATAGTCAAAGTGAGCTCCTAATTTCCTGGCTTAGTACAAGGCTGCTGAAAATAAATACAGTGCAGAACAAAGAGAAGAAATCGTTTTGAATGAGTTCACATAGAAAACCTGCTCATTTACCTTTTACGTCATTTAGAATTTAATTACACCTACAAAATGCCAGTAGAGGCTTGGAAGTACACTAGTGTGCTAATTATGAAGAACAAGAAACTTCTGTACATGTTGAAGTTTGTTTCAGGAGTTAGTTAGTAAGCCACAGAAAAGCGTGCTGTAGTAGTCAGTTCTGCAAAAGACACATTAGTCTTCACCATCTGGTAGTGACATAAGTGGTTTAATCCTGGAAGCACTAAAAAGATTTCTAAAAGAGTGGCATTTTAATGTGACATTTTTAAACATGGGCTTCAAAGCAGAGTTGACTATCAAACATTAATCACCCCAAATTACACAGCAAAATGCCTGTGAGATTTATGAATATGTGAAACCTTACCAATAAAACCTCTTTATTGGCTGCATAAATGATTTTATGATTACACTTAATGTATTTACTAGATATAAATTATGTTACTTCAACAATAGGAGTATTTACACACATTTGTCCAAGTAACTGAGAGAAACATCTCTGAAACCCTTACATCATAGTGCAGCTGCTTCACAATAACTTCCTGATCACTGATTATAATAATAATTCCAAGGACATTATTATATTTTTTGACAGAGTTTATAATAGCGCAGACTAAGATTTGGACAAGAATGAAAGAACATTATTCTGATATATTAAAAAATAGTACATCTGATAGAAGAGCAAGATATAATACCTAGGGAATTATAAACAAATAAACAAGCAAGCAAACAAACAAACAAACAAACAAACAAACAAACAAATAAATAAATAAAGTGTGGCCTTTAGCAAATGGGTCACTTGTTTATCCAACCTTTGTTAGTCATAACAGCATATATCATGATCATTCAGTCTGTACTTACTATAAGATTATGAAACCTTTAAGGTGTTACACATATTTTCTCCCCAGTCTTCAACTGCCCAGGGTCAGGGAGTCTGTGCAAAGGCTTTCTTCTACAATGTTGCCTGTTTTTGGGTGATAGGACTAGAATCTTCTGCTGTTGTAAGGTTTATTGTCATGCATTTCCTAAGATATATATAAAGAGTGGTTATTTGACATAGCTTGGACATTCTGTTAGCTTGAACCAGTCCAGCAATTCTGCTCAGCCCTATCTTATTAATAAAGCATTTCCACCCATTCCGACTGATGCTCACTGGATGCTTTTTGTTTTTTAGACCATTCTGTATTTACATACTTCACAAACAACTATGGCATGCTCAGTTACTGAGATCACATGTTTCACAGGTTTTAATGTTTGATGTGAATATTAGCTGAAGCTCATGACCTGAATCTGCATGATTTTATGAAATGAGCTTTTGCAATAATTAACTGAAACAAATGATTACTTACAGGTGTTCCTATTAAAGTGGCAGATGAGTAAAAAAAAAAAACGATTTCTTTAATATGTAACGATAATTAGTTGTTTTTTTTATATGTGATTAAAGAGCAGTGATAGCATAATGGTCCTGAACAGATGGTTAAACGCTCAAGTCCCATCACTGCCTCTGCTGGGCTCTTGAACTTATCCCTCCTTGCTGTAGGGATACTGTGTCATGGCTGAAGCTGCACTCTGACCACTAACATGCTGGAATATGTGAAGAAGAGAAGCTCTAACCATGTTGCTCATAAACATTATTCACACCTTTAAGGGTGTGCAATGTTTTTTTATATAAAGCAGCTCTAAGATGATTAAATCTCGCACAATTTCACTCACCTCTGTGCTGAACAGAAGTCTGTTGTTGCCCTTTCTTGTGCTTCTGTTTAATGCCATTGCACTCAGCCACCACATTGACTCTGACTCTCTTGACCTTGGCCTTGCTCTTCACTGGTATAGGTGACCCCAGAGAGCTGTTGTCTGAGCTAGATCTGATTTTAGCAGGAGATGGACACTGACTGCTAGGACATCCAGTGTCATCTGAAACCAGGGGATTACACGGCAACATTGTAAGCAAACGTTAAAGAATAATGCATTTCTTGATCCGACTACTTATTGTGTACAGACTTCATGACTAAATGTAACAGTGTCTGTGTTTAGGATACGTCCAGCATACCTGATGAGAAGCTGTTAGGACTGATGGTTCTGTTCTGATTTCTGCTGATGTCACAGCCTTTGCTTTCATCCTCAGATAATGGAAACTCAGAAATCTGCAAATCTTTAGGACGAATAGATTGAAGCATAAGACGGGGGATGCGGCTCCTAGGGATGTCCTTTCCAAATGACTTCTTCACCTCAAGAAAATGTCAAATTCATTATTAAAAATAGTGGAAAAGTGAGCATCTACTGATGGCATTGATTAAATATTTACATCTAAATCTCCTTTAGAGATTGACTAGAAAAAAAATCACTGTCGGTAAGGAAAGCAAATACATACCTTGTATTCCTGAAATGGCCCCATTCTGCTTGAGTCAAAACACACTTCAGGAGTAGTCCTGTGATGGATAAAAGAGATTATTTAACATTTTGTATATGTATATCTGTTCATCTGTTCATTTGCCTCTTTCTGTTCTTTTGTTTCTTTTAATATCTCTTTCAAGATATTGCTTTTAATCAAATCAAGAACCTTCACGCTGACTTGGTATTGTAGCTTATGTATAAATTTAATTATTAGAACATTTTGAATAAATTAGGATTTAGAGTGGTTTTAAAAGCTACTGTGGTATGTTTCTTCGAAAAAAAAAAGTTAATTATAATATATCTGATCATTTAACGTTCTCTTCTGCTAATTAAAATCGCCCATTTTGTCCAGAATTTGTTTTCATTACTTTTATTGTAAAACCACACTAGAGTAAAGCTCTGCACTTTTCCCCATTCCCCCTGTTGTATTTCTCTTCAACCATTTTGACAAAGTAAATTCAAATGTTCACATTGAGATACTTTTATAAATAACAGTTGTAGTGAGAACTCTCTCAAACAGGTACTTTCCTCTTGACTTTCTAACATACTTTACTGTCTTAACATTTAATTTTAATATTATTACCCTTACCTGCGGTCACGTGTGATGCCTGTTTCAAATTAAGTCAAGAAGCTTTTATTGTCATTTCAACCATATATGGTACATAGTGAAATGAAACAGTGTTCCTCCAATACCATTGGTGTTACATAAAACACAGATCTACATAGAACAACACAGAGCTAAGGACTTAAAGTAAGCTGTCCTAGCCACATAAAGTGCATTGTGTGCAACCTAGTGTAAACAGTGTGAGACAAATGTCACAGCAAACAAACAATACAGAACACCACAATACAAATACACATAATAGCGTTGACCAGTGTGCATTCTGTGTATTGTACAGTACATTATGAAAAAATAGAGGATTGTAGAGTGTTCCTGCAAACATATATACACTTATTAATGTAATAGCAGCGGTTTGGTGAGGTATTGAAATGTGGTGTGCAAAACACCAACTGAGTGAAAGTACAAGACAGCACGTGCAAACACAGCATATAAACAGTTTAATATGGGTGGTGCTGTTTGACAGAACTGGTTGAAATTTAAGAGACATCTCCATAGTAACACTCCAACACTAAATGATATTACAGACATACAAACAGAAATAAGACAGATGGAGCAGAGAAAACACCTGAATTACTCCACTGTTTTGAGGTAGTCAGGTAGCGTCTAATGTGATCTAACTTGACTAGATTTTTCTGAGGGATTTGGATATTATTGATATATCTAACTGGATAAAAAGCTTGAAAGTTGGAAAGATGGATTGAAATGTTGGTCTATCAGTCTGAAAAAGTTCAGCTACCTTTTCAATAGGTACTCATATCAAATGTTTCTGCCAGGTAGTTTTTTCAAATTTCAGGATTCTACTTAGATTTTATTTTTGGCCCAGTAATTAGCTCTGACCTTCATTAGCACAGAACAGTTAGCGCTCCCCATTTTAGCAAATAGACAACTAAAAAAACATGTCAGTTTTGTGTGAAAAGGAAAGGTTTGGGCTTCTAGTCTGCTTCACAATAACTACCTCTGTCTATAAAATTATCAGTTTTTGACTGTTGTTCCAATGCAGTTTTCAAAAATACTATCTTTGGTATGGTTTGCAATGATTTGTCTGGGTGTGTTAACGTGGAGTTTTGTTTCATGTATTAGTCAGTGCTCAATAACAGAGGTGAATGTTTGCCTGGGTCTGACAAAAAAGATCGAACTTTTCAACCCAAGAGGATTGTGGACATAATATATATCTTAATCCTCTGAAAGATTATAGGCTGATTATGTAAGGCTGAATGTGCTCATTTACTTCTGATGTCATTTCATAAGAGGTTTATCACATCACTAATACTAATACATGCTGTTATTCAGAAATCACAAGAATAAGAATAGACAGACTATATGTTCTCTCTCTCTCTCTCTCTCTCTCTCTCTCTCTCTGTCTCTGTCTCTCTCTCTCTCTCTCTCTCTCTCTCTCTCTCTCTCTCTCTCTCTCTCTATCTATCTATCTATTTGTAAGAACTAAAAGGAGAGTCTCGCTAGCGTTGTCAGTTGTCAGTTCTGGGAATTTATTTTATTAGAATTATTCCCCTTTTGTGCATGGGTCCATTCATTATTGTCCTTCCTAAACTGTACATTTTGTTGTTTGTCATTCAGTGACACTTCTCTGAAGACTCATGATATGTTTAGCATTTGCTATTTTGTGCTTGTTCAGAAGTAATTGTAGAGTGTATTGTAAGCTGGTATTTGACCTAAACTGTCAGTAATGAAGCTAAAGAGATAGGATGGATTGGCTGAATCTAACACCATGCATATACAATAGAGTAGACCCAACTGATTTACTCTTCATTACACTTATTTTTAGACCATATGAGATAGGATATAGGTCATGTGATGTGGATGAGAAACTCTACAATATTCTAGAACACTGTTTAATATGACCTATTTAATAATTATATTAAGCGAATAAGCTCTCCTTTCACTTTGTTGTTAATTTAAATGGATTACCATAATGAATCACTGTTTGATTATCATCATCATCATCATCATCATCATCATCATGACCTTTTAATATAATTCTAAACAACAAGATCTTTTAAATGGTGATATCTCTGTTGTTGTCTTACTGTAAACAAAGGAAGTTTGTTTTCTAGTAGTCTAAATACGCTGATTCATTGTGATTACCAGAAAGAATTTAAAGACATACCATCTGCTGTATCCTTCACATAGAAAGGTGGATGCAATGTACCTGTATAGCTTTACTCTACAAAAACAATTACGTTTCATTTATGTACCTTAAATAATCATTTATAAGATTTATAAGACTATATCCATATTTCCAGGTCAAGTATAAACATTAAATGCACAGAAATGTACATTTAGCCAAGCAAAAAGGAAAGCTTCAGTTTAATAATTTCATTTCTCAGAGTGAACTGTCCAACATGAATACAAACTGTATATGTGATACACTGTAGATAAATAGGACAATGATTTTATATATCTCTCAAGCGTGATTGAACATTTTATAGTCATTTTAGGCTACGTTTTAAAATAAACTTTTTTTTAAATTGTCATAATAACCTTTCTGTTTTTAAGCCTATTGTAAGGAAGATAATAACTTGCTGAATAATGAAGCACACAGTACTCAGTGTTCAGTATGTCTATGTGCTGTGGCGCAGTAGGTAAAAACACTTGCCGTATGAGAGGCGTCTTCTTCTTAGCGAGCTTTCAGATTGATGATACACAGCTCAGAAAAGCAGTGCGTGTACGTAGTGTATAAAGCGTTCTTGTGTCCCACCTTGTGCTCTTCCTCTCACACTTTCGCTTCACGAGATGGTGACTTTTCGTTATAGATAGACAAGATCCTAGGGGAAGAACCAGTTTCCCAGCTTTGCCAGCCTGACATAAATACTACCACCATCCGAGAGGGTTATGTAACACCGCCAGCGTTAACCCTTACTTTACTGCTTCCTACCAGCTTTTATAACCCTTAAGCTACTAGCTATGGAGATAGCAAAGACCAGGTTAGCAGTCAGCATGTGCAAGACAATTACATAAGACTATGTGCTTGCTTACTTCAGTGCGCATGACGTCATTGGGCACAGGGATCCATTTTTACCACATCACTTATAATCTTTACCTTGTATGCCTCAGGTCATTACGAATTATGTCATATTTCTAGAATCGCAGACGTCTAGGCGATTTTGTTTATGCTTGTGTTAAAAAAAAGCTTTTTTTCAATCAGATGATTTGCGTTAGAACGCAGATAAACACGTGAGACTAAATGATACTGTTTGGCCTTTTGGGACGTGCAAGGTTTGTTGGGTTTGTTGAGGTAGAATTTCAGGGGGTATCCGCAGTGAGGATGATCATCAGGATGATCAGAATGACTCAGTGCTGCGGTTTGTCGGCTCTCCATGGTGCTGAAGTGAGAGAGCTGAGAAAAGGCGTCATGCTTCTGAGAGCTGAGCTTCTGGTATAGCTTTGAACACATTACGCTTATGTCCATCCCCCTGAGCAAAAAGAAGTAGTTGTTTCTGAATACTTTTTGTCTTCTGGTACTCAGGGCTGACCCAACACATAACTCTTATAAATTTGGTTGATTTGATATGCAAGTACTTAATGAATACAATAGAATAAATCGAATAAAATGTTATACTTTTTTCTGTTGTATATTCTGTTGCTTTCTCTTTTTATGTTCAGACTGATGTTTTTAACTTCGGACCCAAGATTAGACCCTTGCCTTTAATGCGTAGAAAAAACCTAAAGTAAACCTAAACCTAAGGTAAACACTGCCCACTGGTGGTATATTTAAAAAATCTGCCAAAGGACACCTTACCCACATTAGTGAAACTATGTTTTCTGTGAACGTGACTGACAATCATTTTAGTCTATATTATATTAGTATTCTCGGTATTCACTATTATCTATTATCCATTATCTATACCAACAATTTTATTCCTTCCTTTAAATATTTCTTATCGTGTGCATGGGAACATACTGAAAAGTGAAATAAAATAAAAGGGTTTACACCGGAATCACACAGACTGTTTAAACTAAAAATTGATGTTTATAACAAAACCTAATTTAATTAAAATGTATTATTTTATTATTTAATTAATTAGTTAGTTGTAACAACAACAACAATGAGAAAATAATAATTCTTCCTCTTCTTTTTCTAACAATCATTATTATTATTATTACTATTATTATTATTATTATTAATAATAATAGTAATAATAATAATAATAATAATAATAATAATAATAATAATAATAATAATAATAGACTAATCTCATAGTAAGCACGCTGCATTATGAATATTGACCCAGGTTAATTTGAAAACAGAAAACTTCAACTCTTAAAGTTACTGCTAAAGTTATTTTGCAGAAGCTGTTTTATAGTGTCGGTATGTAACGGATAGGGGGCAGTGCAGCTCCAGAAAACGCTACAGTATAAGACGTAGGACACTTGAAGGCCACTGTTCAGCTGCACATTATTTTGATATACACGGTGTGCCATCCAAGTAATGCATGTTAACTGGTAGACTATTTGATTTTATATGTAAAAATCGTGGGAGTGATACCAATATACACAGTTTAGCAATAAAAATCAATGTTTATCTTTTTTCATGTGTTTTTCAAATAACATGACTAGATATGTGACTATAATATGACTAGATATGTGTTGCTGGCAGTTTACAGATCATTCACACAATGAGTAATACATAGCTACTGCTCCTTGTTTTTAGATTGGAATGAAACTTTATGCATGGCATCGTCTTTTAGTTTAGTTGCAGCCTGTGCAACAGATCTGTGAATATTTTCTGACATGTTAACCCCTGTCAGCTATGTTAGTCCAGTCGTAATCTTAACCTAACGTAGCCCCGAGGCTTTGCGCTCCCCCTCCTTCGTGCGCGTTTTCCCCTTGTCCCAGTGTTGAGATGGACAGAAGTGGGCAGAGGCTTCTCCAGTAATTGTGTGAGCGCGCGACGGGTGGGCGTGTCCCAGCGGCTCTGGCGGCCTCAACTCTGGTGCGTATACAGATCGCAAACCGAGCGCACGTCACTGCTGTGCCTTACTACACCGCCTGTGAGTAAAAGCGAACCCAAACGCCGGCTTCACTGTGGAGAAGGTTTCGGCGCACATTTTGGACACTGTCGCTATGGACGCCTCGCGAACAGTAGCGTTATGCGTGCTCTTGGCTTTCCTGTGGAGTTTACCGTGCACCCGGTCGGCCGCGATCGTGCCTTCCTCGGGGCCGAAAAGGAACAGGGGGACCAGGAGCCCACATGATGGACAAAGGTCACCCAAATTTCTTAAAGAGGTTTTTGCGTCCTCCCCCGGTCTAAGTGGACGGGATGATTTTAAGAACTCGGTTGTGCCACACGATTACATGCTCTCCATATACAGGACTTACTCTGCCGCTGAAAAGCTGGGGCTAAACGCCAGCTTTTTCCGCTCTTCCAAGTCTGCGAATACCATAACAAGTTTTGTAGACAGGGGAAAAGGTTTGTCTGATTATTTTCTGCATTTACAAGGAACACTGGTGCATTAATCATTTTAATTGTGGGGTAATGGGAGAACTGTAGGACATTTTTGCACATTACCAGGTTCCAAGTACAGAGTTTAATCCTGTCGCGCACATCATTTTGCCTCAATTTGTTTGTCTTTGTAATTTATAATTTTTTTTACTTTTAAGACAGGACAAGCGTTTTGGCAAAGAAAGCCAAGAGTACTGGATGGAAAACTTTTGTAAAACAACATTCCATTAAGCTTATATGAAAATATAATAAGTAGGAACCTTTAAATCCCTCTACAAAGTTTTAATATTAGCATTGATCTTATTTTGTGAACAATTTAACCCTAATTGTAACCCCGCCTTAGAATTTGGGGCGTATAGCCTACATTTAAATCGGGTTTACACTGACGCAAAGTACCACGACACTAAAGCCCTAATTGGGGCATTTTCTAAATGAAGTTAATATATCATTCCTCCAGAATTCTAGCGTGCAAGCAGCCAAAACATGCTTTCATAGTCACTGCCTCTCTAGAAAATGAATTAGAATAATCAGTGTTCAGTTGGTTTGGTCGTAGCATCCTCGATTAATTTAAATGAAATTGCATAAACTGTATATATATATATATATATATATATATATATATATATATATATATATATATATATATATATATATATATATAGAGAGAGAGAGAGAGAGAGAGAGAGAGAGAGAGCGAGAGAGAGAGAGAGAGAGAGAGATACATATTTGCAGGTTTTGCAGGTCTTCGTGGAGAGGTTTTTCGACGAGCCATAGAAATACAAAACTGTATTTTAATGTCATATGTTAAATTAATTTATGTCGTAAAAGAAAACTATGACGCAACATTTTACGCACATTGTTTCTGATTGTCCTGATTAGAATATAGTAATTATATGAGCAATACATTAGGGGTAAACTCATTTTACCCAAAGTAACCAATTAATTAATTTTTAGGCCTGTTTTTATTCCCAGAGGATTACACAATCCATTAGATGTCATTTAGAAAGAAAGGGGAAAAACCATATATTTTTGTGTGATTTTGTGTCACTGGCTGTGACCCACTGGTGGACCCCTCACTGCAGTTGATTTGATTTAATTGTCGCTATAACCATCACTGTCTCTGCATTGCAGTAATGAACGAGCTCAGCCAAAGAAGTTTCAGGGAAAGCTCTATATTTTTTCGTACGGTTTTTACCTTCTTGCATGTTGCCACTTTTTGGTCCACTACAGAAAGGTTTTTCAGAACACGGTGATGTGACCACTGAATGCATTTCTTTTCGGAGACAAGACAGACGCCATAAATTCATATTTTGACAAGACTTTAACTGCACACTAAAACACGGTGCACTGATTGAAGTGGTCCCGGACTGCATATTTACATATTTACTGCAAACAGGACAGTTTACAAATATATTAAAAGCATATATTTGCATATATTTATGTATACTGTTCTCAGTACACTTTACTGAATGCTGGATGTTGTTGAATATTTGATTATCATAAGCCACAAGTCTTAATAAATAACGACAACAGTTCTTTTTAAAAGCAGATATTTCCCAGGGACGTTTACGTCGTTATAGTTGCAAGATTGGACAAAAACCAGCGGATGAAATGTTTGAAAATTACCTTTGGCACTTGTAGTAACTCATTAAAACGCAGATGGTCTCTCTCTCTCTCTCTCTCTCTCTCTCTCTCTCTCTCTCTCTCTCTCTCTCTCTCTCTCTCTCTCTCTCGTTCCAAATTATATCTGGACAAATAATGCGCACGGCTGTAAGTGGGACAGTAGAGGATTTGTTTGTCTGACGGTCGGTTATCAATTTTTTAAATCTTCTAAAAATCTGTTTAAACGGTCCTTGTTCCCATTTAATGGCGTAAATGCCTGTGCAACTCTGCAAATGGGACTGCAATAACTTTTATAGTCAGAATAATCAGGCAACGCATTTTTTTGCACCGAAAATGTTATCGTTGGCAGAGAGCGTGAAATATTAGCGTTGAAGTCTTTTTTTGGACGGGGTAGGGGTGCAGAACTGTTAATTATTTGTTGACTTTGTATTCGATTTATTTCAAGTCTTAAAAGTTAATGCAAGCCATACGCGGATAGCAACAGAGATAAACACACCGTTTTCCTTTGCTGCAATGATGCAACTTGTGTAGAAACACACACACAAACAGGACCTGTTCTCTTTACTTTAATGGGTAAAATAAGTGGAAATTCAACAAAAGCAGGCGTTTCTTTTGTTTAGTTTAAGAATAAACATTAACTTAGACAAGCATGATTTATTTATTATTTGACTTAGAAAAACATTATTATAGTGTATTGTAAATCAACCCAACAAGTATGGGATATAGTTTTATTGATTTTGACACGTTGTTTTCATCCTCCAGGTTAGTCTGAAACGATATTTTATTCGTCAGAACTATCAGATCAATTTCATCATGGCGTTGCTCGTGTGGTTATGTACAAGTAGGCCTCCGACTTCCCTCCTGGGAGACAACGCATGAAGTGTGTATTGCTCGGTTACACTCTCGACACATTGCGCCATTTTTCTTGCTGCCTTGCGCAGTCTCTCCATCAGCGCATTAACACAGTCTTCGGTTTAAAACGTAACAGGTCAATGTGATTTTGTCATTTTGGTTCCATTTCTTAGTTAAACTGTACACTGTGTTTTTTCCCTAGGTGGTCTAACAGTTACAGATTTCGTTAAAACCTAAAAAAAAATAGAACGGAAGAATTTGGCTGTAAAAATTGCTTGATAATTTTCTGTGTTTATTGGGAAAGGCGCATAAAATGTTATAATTTGTACCTGTAATTATGAGCTGATAAACTCCTGTTTTTTGTTGGTCTAACGTGACACACGAGTGATTTTAACTTTACAAACAAACAAGAATGCACTGCTAAATATAGAACGAAGCAACCTATCTTCTACATAATAATAATAATAATAATAATGATACTACTACTACTACTACTACTACTACTACTACTACTAATAATAATAATAATAATAATAATAATAATAATAATAAGGTTTATTTTTATGGTGTATTTGTGCATTTTTTTTTTTTTTTACTAAAGTGTTCGTTATTTTGGCGATACTGACAGTAGTTTCTTTTTTCCTTTCTTTTTTATCTGGCAGACGAGCTCTCGCATTCCCCTTTGCGAAAACAGAAATATGTGTTTGATGTCTCTACTCTGTCGGACAAAGAGGAGCTGGTGGGAGCGGAGCTGAGGATCCTCCGTAAACCCCCAGAGGACGCGCTGTCCTCTCCGTCGGGTCTCTACAACATTGAGCTGGCGTCCTGCGGTTCGACCAGGTCTCTGGATTCCGGCAGCTCCGTGGCTCTGCGCGACGCCCGAAACCCGGAGTGGGAGGTTTTGGACGTGTGGAATATGTTTAAAAGCAGACTTTCGACGCCTCACGGGAGTCAGCTGTGTGTGGAGCTCAAGGCCACTGTAGGTCAGACCGATGCTGAAACGGACTTGAGGTCATTAGGCTTTGAAAGGCGCGGCCGTGCGCAGCGAGAGAAGGCCATCCTGGTGGTATATGCGCGCTCAAGAAAGAGGGAGAACCTATTCAACGAGATGCGGGAAAAAATCAAATCGGCTCGAGGCTCTCGCGGCTCCGAGCAGGACACCGGATTGCACTTTAAAGCGCGTAGGAGACGAAGAACTGCGCTGAGCAACCGGCACGGCAAGAGACACGGCAAAAAATCGAAGTCGAGGTGTAGCCGCAAGGCGCTACACGTGAACTTCAAGGAGCTTGGCTGGGACGACTGGATAATCGCGCCCCTGGACTATGAAGCCTACCACTGCGAGGGCATGTGCGATTTCCCGCTCAGGTCGCACCTGGAGCCCACAAACCACGCCATCATCCAAACTCTCATGAACTCCATGGACCCTAACAGCACGCCGCCCAGCTGCTGCGTGCCCACCAAACTAAGCCCCATCAGTATACTGTATATAGACTCCGGCAATAACGTCGTTTACAAACAGTACGAGGACATGGTTGTAGAGCAGTGCGGCTGCAGGTAGCAATGCACGACGGGAATTTACGCTTAACACACTTGAAGTAGAGGCCACTCGAACTCGAGCCCGTGTCCAGAATAAAGTTAAAGCTCCTACAAAACAAAAATACGTGTTTAGGCCACATAGGGTTTCATGGTCATTTCTTGCCAAAACCTGTAGTGCTTATGTTCTTATATACGTGAACTCTAAACTATCATCACTATGACACCGAACACTTTTCTACCAGGAACCTAATTTTCTATAATGGTACAGAACCCCTATTTTCATTAGATCAACATATTATAGCTTGCACAGTGCCTAAAGACTTTCCCATTAGCCACATATCGAAATGCGTAAAAACAAGCTTAAAGTAGGATTTTCTTGTCTCTCCGGCAAGTAGCCCAAGGTAACAAAAGGCAGGTTTTGTGCATAACCGTCTGGACAGGATTCACTGGGGATTTTGTTACACCATTATCTATGCGGACTGAAAGGAATGGGGTGTTGGGCACCTGTTCAAACGCAGCCAGTAAATGTGTCTGAGCTCTCCGTGTTTCATTACGGTCCGGTGCAAGGTCACGTGGTGCCTTTGCCTGCCTGCGTCCTGTTTTAGAGAACGGTCTGCGCATGCGTTAATATTACACAGATTTTACAATTAATAGCTCCTGTAGTGATGACAGTAATTTGCCAAAATTTTGTGTTCTAAACGTCCGTGGGAATCTCTAAGAGAGAAAGAGAGAGAGAGAGAGAGAGAGAGAGAAAGAGTGAGAGCGAGAGAGAGAGAAAGAGAGAGAGAGAGAGAGAGAGAGAGAGAGAGAGAGATATCATCAAAAAAAAACATGAAATTGTTCCATGCACGGGAGACCAATTATAAAAAAAAAAACTTGGGTAAACTTTATTTAGAAGTGCCTGGACACTGCGGGCTCACGGTGCCTGCTAAAAGTCCAGAAGACGAGCTCCTCATATTGGACACAAAGGTGGACCAGCAAAAAAAAAAAATTCTTCTCTGAGAAAGAGAGAGAAAAGGAAAGGATATCAGCGCGCGCGTATTCCCGAAATGCACTTCACAGTAGCGGACTGTCCGGAGCCTTTCCCCCGCGCCTGACCCACTGATGAGGGAAAAGAGACTCGAGAGAGATTTTTATTTAAATGCACATTAGCTTCGAATGCACTGTTCTTCCTTATTTGAGCTGTAAATATGTGTACAGTTAAAAACTAAAAGGCGCAAGGAGTGGAGAAATGACCAGCCACGCTTCTTTGTAAAAGTACATTTTAAATGCACTCAAATAATTTCTATTCTATAATTATTTTTTATTATTTGTGATGTACAGAGTTTCATGATAATCTCGTATTTCTTTACAGTGATACTAATTAATAATTTAAAAAAAAATGTATTCAGTACTTGCTGAGGGTGGAAATACCAATATCGATGTCTACCTCATTATGGCATAGAGTTGAAGTTTTGAGGTGCATTCAATTAGAGTGTAAAGGCTTTTTTTCTTTTTCAATTCTATATACAATATATCAATGGATAATAATCCACACTATTACTGTACTAATAAAACCGAAAATGAGTTACTTGTGTGTCACCAGTGGCTCATGAAAACACACAATAAGTGAGGGGGAAATATTTTTAGAAAATCACCACTTATTTAAATTTTAGTTATTTTAGTGACTAGTATAGATCTGTGTCGATCATCCTATACCACATACATTGTCCAGGTTAAATTAGTATAATTTTCACAGAATGGTGTATAAAATTCTATTTAAAGTTATTTTATACTATATTTTTAGATATCATACCTGATAAACAGTGATGACATTTTTTTCTTCCACATCGATCCTTGATTCTAAACGATTTAAAAAAAAAAAGTACTTTTTTAAACTCTAGGTAATCTTTACAAAACATTGCAATCGTTAATTCTCAATACAAAATCCAGTAATCAATCCAGGTAGATCAGATTGACAAATAAATCTTTTATTTTTAAAACCATCCTGCACCTTGTGCAGTGACCTCACAGCATATGGCCATGTGAGAGAAATCCAGCAGCTGTCAGCACTGTGAGGCAGCATGTACGCTCAACAGGCTGTTTCTCAATGAATTAACCATCCACAGGTCAAGTTTTCTTAACACTGTAATGTTTCCCAATCTACAGATGAAAAGATTTAAAAGCATGGATTGCTTCCATATAGGTGGCTGGCCTTGGCCTGGAAGCAATTAGAAAATTGCTTTGAAATGGCATATGTTGTCCACATACCAGTACAGTATCATGTCATCCTACACATGTTTGGTCAATGATGAAAAATGTGCTAAACACAGCTTTTAAACTGCAACAGAAAATGACATTTACAAAAGAATAATGCTGGTGATAGCATTATGAGTGTTAAATAGGATCTAGAAAGACACTTCAAGAATAAATCCACACATGTCAGAATAAATAATTAATTAGTGCTCAGTTCACAAATGCTGTAAAAAATAAAGCCCAGACATGAATCCATGCAAACCTTAAGTTACATAAAGGATAACTGAAAAGTAAGCTTTGCTTCTCAGTGCCTCACACAATTTTTAGTATCCTTTCTGCTTTTTATCAGAAAAGCAGAGAAGCATTGTACCAAATCGTTCAATAAAAGATGCATATGTTCGCCAACAAAACTTGTGTTTACATTTCTATTTCCAAAATAGAAAAAAAGCATGACTGTAATACTGGCATTTCATTGTCTTTACTCCAGATTTGATTAAGATATAATGAATAGTGTCTGTGTTTGCTGAAGAGTGCACTGAGACAGGAATGTTGGATATCTCAAGAGTGTTTAGGAAAATGGACAGAAGAGTTTATCATTTTCAGTTTCTCAGTGCATTCTGGTGTTCTGTGCATTTATGAGGAGATGGCACATCCCTAGTCTCCATCTGGCTTGGAATGTATCTTAAGACATTGCTGTTTATTTAAATGTTGTGTCTTGAAATGCTATAACCAGATGCCTGGCAGAGGGACAGATCATTTTCAGTTTAGATTCAGAGAATGTCTTTGACATAACCCATCTGTGTGATGAGATATCAGGCTAGATGGTGGGTTGAACTCCGTGGAGCTGGTGCTTCAGTCCTGAGTAAAACTCTTAACAGTATTTAACAAAGTTTAGCACACATGTACACATAGTATATTTTTACATAATTCTTCTGTTTCAGCAGGGACAGTACTGCTTAGGGAAACACACTTGGCAGCTGCTCATTAGGGAAAAACACAGGATGGAGCAGTGAAGGGATAACAAAAGGCAAAAGAGATATTTTTCTAATGGGGCATCTGCTGGCCTTCTCCTTTCTCCACAGAAGCAAGCAGGAGGCTCCTGGCCCTTGCCCCAAGCCAGCCTAGGCTTTATTGAGAGGATAAATCTGCTGGGCTTTAGCTTACCTGTTAATCATATTACTCCATGCACTCTGGAGGCCTTTCTGAAAGCTCAGACGTTTCTTTTACCTCGTTATCACTACATGGGCCTTTAAATCTGACTGAGACTTTATGGGAAAACTCTGACATTTTTGCTGACGTCTGAGAAAAGGAAAATACTTATTAGGGATTGTTGTGATAAAGACTAAGTGCTTGTTTAAACTGTGAATGCTTCAGCGGTGCCTCACACCTGTCCAGTGAGATACTTCTTTTATCATGACATCTTCTTAAGGGTTGGTCAAATTTGTTCTCTTGAAGCAGCATTCAGTTTAGCACTTAAGGACAATGGCTTGAGATTCGTTACTGTCGTTTAGTGGTGTCCTGTCTGAGGGTAAGTTAAAGTGTGCGCTAAGAGCAGGGTAAATTTGCACAGAGGCTCAGACAATGGTGCTGTTTAGGGACAGGGCAGGGACATGACCTCTCCATCTGGTCCTACAACTGAACAGTCACTTTCAATAAACTGCACCATCCCTCAACATTTTCTTACACTCAAAGAGTATGACGGGCACCTCAAGGACTGCTGTATTTCAAAAACAAGCTTGTGACAGAAGGAACAATGGTACATTTGGAGTTGTCTTGTAAAATGATCTTCTGAGAAAAACAAACATGGGGCTGGAGCTGGGAGCTAGTGAGAAACAGACCCTCCAAGAGCACAGGAGTGGGGTGGGCTGAGGTCCTGATCACAGGTGTTGATTGGTGGCTTGTCTTGACAGACACCTAAAGGGTTCTGTAAAGGCACAGCTTTCACTTAAAAATGGTGCCTGCGGTGTCTCAAAAGGTCACAGCCCCACTGGCTTGCCCTATCCATTAGTCATGAAGCACTACAGCTTACCTGTCTTGCTTTTCAGCTGAGCACAATACGATTAACCTCAATTATACTTGATTACAAGGTGTGGAGAATGTGCGGCTACATGTGAGGCTACAGCTTCTCAAAAAGATCCGACATTAATTATGCACTTTCAGATCAGATGAACTAGACTGGCGTTAAGTTAATGACTGCTCCCAGGGCATAGGGGTCATGTTTGTGCTGAGGTGAGACAGTTTTTGTGGAGAATTGTCTCAGGTTTTCCAGTGTGTGACTCTCTATGTTTGCAGTTTTACAACTCCACAGTAATGCGGTTCTGGGTAGCAATGGTACACATACAGGCAGATGTACAAAAGAGGGGCATGTGGGCTTTGGCGGAGACCCAGCCCTCCTCACCGTAATTACCCCATTACGCCTTAGTGGCGGATGGAGCTGTTACAGATGTTTTATGACGGGGGCTGGGGGGTGGCTTTTCATTTTGTCTCCCTGATGAGGGACAGATTTATGGTGTAACTCAATGATTCCATTCAAGAGTGCATTTCCACACACATTCACGCCCTTCCCCCACACAGTGAAACACACATACAAACAACAAACAGATGAGTTTAACCGGATGTGTTTTTGTAGGCTTCTGTCTGGGAGCTAGTCATATTGTATACGTTTATGGGAAATGTAGTGAGTAATAAACTGCTCATCATTAAAACTAGGTTTTCTAATGGTATTCTGAAACATTTTAATATCTGGGAATAACAGATGCTAGCATCTGACTCAATAAATGAATGCTAATTACCGTAGATGATGCCCTGTGCTAACATGGATGGTGCTACATACTAGCTATGCCAATAGCTCTTTTATAATAATCTCTTTGGCATAATAGTAGTAGTATTTAAAAAATAATGAGGTGTCTAATGTATTTTTTAGGAGGATTCTTTGTTTGGTTTCCGTAACACAGATGCAGAAAGTTCTTTATGAGGTAATAAAACATTAAAGTGGATGTTGTGAAAAAACTAAAAGCTTGAAATGAAAGTAAATTTGTCACTAGTAACTATTACACAGCCATCACGGAGTCCACCATTTTCACTCCTGCTCTTTTCATAGTTATTTTATTCTATGTTCTATCTATCTATCTATCTATCTATCTATCTATCTATCTATCTATCTATCTATCTATCTATCTATCTATCTATCTATCTATCTATCTATCTATCTATCTATCTATCTATCTATCCTGGTTTTCATCCTGGCTGCAGTTTTATTCAAGTTATCCTCTAGATTGCTCCACACCAGTTTGAATAGCAACAGTGCTTGTGTATGCTAAGACAGTCCCTTAGTTGATAACAGATAACAGTTATTTCTAAAAGCTAATCATTGTGAGTTGTCAGGTATGAGTCATTTAACCAGCAAGGTCAGAGGAGGAACAGTTGACATTAATCATTTACCTCACACACACAATGGGGCCTGGCGAGACTAGATAGCTCTGTTCGACCAGGGCTTTGTGACCTGAACACATGCTCCTTGTGTTTCCAATAAAAACTAAGGCAGACATTTCTGATATTCTCCTCAAAGTACTCAAAATGTGTTTTAGTTGATTTGTGCATTGTTAAAGTAATTCAAGCTGAAGCAGTGCTCTGGAATAATTGTGTACATTTCTACATTGTTGCCATTCATCTTGATTCCTTTATTTAATTCTTTAAATAACACACTGTGGCAAGTTTAATCAATTTTATTTCGTCTGGGTCTTCAGTTGTGTCACATTCTTGTTTCTGTTTGGGCGGATTTTTAGTACTTTATCTGATCTTTGCTTTGTTCTTGTTTTCCTGTCTCTCACATCACTTTAAGTGCCAGTCACTGAGCTCCTATGGTCCAATATTTCTGTTTGCAGAAGTATGACCTCTTTATGAACTTCTGTTAAGTGAAAGCCACTTTCAGCTATGGAATCAAATGGCAGTAACCATATGCCTTTCAAGTGATACAAAGGTGGCAAGTGAGGTGTGTGCAAGTGTGTGTTGCTAGAGGGATTTTAGGGGTGTGCATTGTGAAAAGGAAAGTGCCATCTCTTTGTGATGGTTATGTGTGTGTGTGTGTGTATGTGTATGTGTGTGTGTGTGTGTGGTGATGGTTGGATATGCTGTGGAACAGAGTGACTGTCTGCTCCTCTGCTCCGGTGATGCTTTTACATGGATGAATGCAGTGAGCAAACAGCATTCCTCTCTTTGTGTTAAAGTTTGTGGGTAAGTGTCCATGTCTGTTAGGAGGTGTGTATATAGTTGCATGTGTGTGTGTCCCAGTGGTCAGCTGTAACATACCCATCTTGACCTTTAGGTTCATTAAAGCAAAGTGGAAGATGCACATTCTCCTTGATTTGCAGATCAGTGAACATTAGATCACAGGTCACAAGGAACAGGTATGCTGTCTGAAAATGTATCAGAGAAAGAGAGAGAAAGAGCGAGAGAGCGAGAGAGAGAGAGAGAGAGAGAGAGAGAGACCACACATAAATGGATTTAAAGTTTTACAGATTGCCTAGCATACATTTTCTCTCACTGGACAAAGGCAAACGAATGCATCTGTCTATATGCCATGCAATAGAGTAACTGATAAATGTCTATTACCATAAATGAGACTGTTGGTGTGTATACATGTCCCCGCTTCCCTGAGAGAACACACACATGAATGTACTCACACACATTTTATTGATCATAATCTGCAACATGACCTAAGAGGAGGTTGTAGGGAGGGGAGGGTGAGGAAGGGAAAGGATGTTTAGTACAGAAGCAACATTAATTCATTCCTTCAGCTCCTCTTTGAAGAACGCAGGCAACTATGACAGGCTAAATGTTTCCAGAACTGTCACATTTCCACCCAATCCTAAAGGGCTCTCATGAGCACTCTTTCTTTCATGTTTGATTCTATTTACAAGATTCCATGATAAACAGACGAGGACAGGATGGGGTCTGTGGACAACAGGAGACAGGGCAGCAGAAGGAGGACAGGCAACATACTCCATTCCCGGCTTGCCTTTGCAAATTAGCTCTTTGTCTACTTCAGAAAGGGGGATTGAAATGAAAGTCCAAGCGAAATCAGACAACTAATCTTGAGTGTTGCAAGATTGCATTGATAAGATTAAGTTATATCTCTGTCCATCTCTTTAAATACAGGTTCGAATGAGCAAAATAACAACTTCTAAACTTGTCTAAATATTTACAAAAACAAAATAAACTTAAATCACTTGAGAATAACTGTATTCTATGAAACAATTAAAGGTGATAGAAGAATGAAAAATAAAAGTTTGAGGAAATTCATAAAAAAAACAAAATAAATTTTCTAGTTGTTTATCACTTAAGTGGTTTAGTGTGTAACCTAAAAAAACAACATTATCCTAGATAATGTCTAAATTAGTTAAAAAATAAAATACATAATGGTAAAGCAGTAATCTGACTAGACACTACACACTAGTTTTTTTTTGTAAAAAGCTAAAAAAAAAAACTAATAAAATATGCACATCATTTTTATAAAGCAGAAAATAGAATTGTTTTTTTGTAACAGTGAGTAAGATAAATGTAAATAGCATCACACATATATGACGTTTACTGCTAAATATTTAATATTAAATCAATATGTTTTGGTACTCAGATCTACAGGAGAATTAATTTTACATATCTTTGATTTAACAGTACAAATCCCTTATAAAACGTTTCTTTCTCTTTCTCTTTTTCTCTCTATAAACCGAACTGCAGAGTATATTGTGTACTTACACAACATCAGATGCTAATAAAATGCTCTTGGGGGAACCAGAACATTTCAGCTCAACTCCTCAAATAAGGTAGTAAAAATGAAAGCAAACTGGGGCAAACAAAGAAGGAAAAAATGAAAATAAAATCATTAAAATACCAGAAGAGCAGTGAATCAATGTTTCATTATACTTAATAAAAGCCTTAAATGAGCCTGAATTAATGGGTAATGTTTCATAACATGGGGCATTTAAATGCCTGTGAGTATTGTTAAAGAACTCTTTAGAAATGTCTGTTGTGGTGTCACTTAACTGCCTGCTCCTTAGACTAAGGTTGGGCCTGCGTCAGAGTGCTCTGTAAATATGTTCTCTACTCTGTGAAACATGTCATATTAAACAGAGAAGTGATCAGGTGATAAGACGGAGAATGCGGTTTCCTAACCTTGCTAAAAGCTTGAAAACTACTACTACAAAAGTTTAGGCTTTAACGGCTTTTGGGATTCCATGGCATTTTTCCTCCTTGATGTATCTGGGAGGAGGGATTTGCTACATGGAGAGAGAGGCTGATCATAATGAGTGTGGAAAGGATGGATGTTGCAGTGGTTGAACTTTTCTTGTTCTGACTCAGAGAAGTGACTTGGCGAGAGTTCCCACAGGCCCTGGGATTATGGCACAGAGCTGCAGGGCTCCTGGTGGGTTTGGTATGAGGAGGGGGCATTCCAGAGTTCCAACCAGGCTGATCGGGGATGGCTACTCCTCCTCATCTTGCTCCAAGGCAATGCACTGGGCCTAACCAGCAGGATGCCCCCTGACAGGCATATCTCATTAACGGGGTGGTGGTGGGAGGGATAGTGAAGGAGAGAGTGTGAGAAAAAGAATTAAAGCAAACCCAAAAGGGGAATTTTTAGAAAGCTGAAGTCATGTGTGCTGGACTATTGTCCTGAATATAATTATAAAAGGCTATGGATACCATTCATAATGTAACATACTAATAAATGGCATGTCAGAATATTACATCTAGATTGTGATAAGTGGTTATTTTTCAGTCAAAATGCTGAAGGATGTCAGCTAGACAGGTGACACATGAATTCCCTCTGGCTCCATTAACAGGCGGCTAGCATATATGACCTGCCAAAATGCCAGTCACCTCCAGGTACCCCCCACTCCCCAAAAAATAACATCCTGTTTAGATCCAATAGACATCTAATTTGTGATCATTCTTCAATAACTCTTGAGTAATTATTCTTGTGACTGTACTATACTGTAAGTATTATATTGGTGTGTTGAAATTGAGCACTCAAAAGGATCAAAAGTTGTGCAAATTAATCAGTTAAAACATTTTTCTTCTCTCGTGAGTACATTTGAAGTAAGGACCTCTTGGATATTTTCACTTTTAAAGGAGAAAAGATTCTGACACAATAACTATACTTACAGTTCACTGTAGTCTTTCATTACTTTTTACACCATTGTTTAAAAATACTGATCAGACATTATACTTACTTATATTATGGATTTCTTAACTAACTTGATTAACTAGAAAGTAAAGCCTTGTAGTGTGGTTGGATAGGCCAACTTCTACAAGACTATTGTTCTTTACTAAAGAACAGCACTTTTTCAGCACTTCTATACATACCATGTATAAAAGGTTTGCTTTTATGAAGTCCTCTGCGTGTACAAAAACCTTTAGAGAATGGAGTGCTTACTTTTAAAACTCTGAAAAATAACAATCATAAAACGGACAAACAAAGGCCTTTAAAAGCACAGGGTCATGCCAATAAAAGTGTGGATTTAGAGACATGTCGATTTTATGAGTGCGCAGTCACAGCAGTAACTCTATCCTCTTGCTGTGCCCTGGCCACTTAAAATGGGTCGAGTGTTTATGCCTTGCAGCCGGTGACATGCCTGTACTCTTGGTCATAACAGTGCAACATGTTTACAGTGTTTGCAGACAGAATTATGTGTGTAATATGTAGAAATGTTTTGCAGTGTATTTTAATGGGTGGACAAATTGTCCTACTTGGGTTAATGTATAAAATCAATAAAAATAGCACTTTTTTGGGGGTAAAGAGTGTATACAGTATACAGTAAATAATAAGACGGTGTAGTTCGGTTTTATACTGTCATGATGCGGGACAGAGGTTTCCCATTCCAGTGCCGGAGGAGTATTTAACCAGCACCTAAAAGCTCCAAGACCTGCATAAAGGGCTGAGTGAGACATATGACTGCATAAATAAACAGGAGGGCATTAAAATGTCTGGCCTATTCACTTGTGAACTGGTGAACTGGACTGAACCAACACATATCCGTCTTTGCCTTATACTGATATTGTGTTCAGACCTTGATGGTGCTCTACCACTGTACAACCTGCTTAATGCCTTTTTGGGTTAAGAAAAGGAGAAGCTTGTAACCGTAGCTGTAGATTATACATTTTACTTTTATCTACGCACAAAATTATTGCTATAGTACAGTGAGTTTAAAGACGAGTTAAGTACACAAAATGAATAAATAAATAAATAAATACTAATAATAAATTGGTTGTTTCGGTATTTCAAGCGAAAGTATTTTGTGTAAAAAAAACCCAACCAAACAAACAAACAAAAAAATCCAAAAAACCCATATAGCCTACACTTTCTGTTTTTGAGCACGGTCTACATCCAGGCACTCGTGCTAGTGTTCTCAGTCATGTCTTTCAAGCTGCAAAGATATTAGGAATTAGGAATCGTACCTGTGTAAGCATGACCACATCATTAAAAGTAGATGTTTTACATACCCTGTACATTTTTGTGTGCCTCTATTCTGTGTGTGTGCATGTGTGTGTGCATATGACCTGCATTATGCCTCTCCCCATCAAAAAAACCCTACTTACAGTCCTTCATGTTCTTGCCCTGAGGCTGACGGCAGGGGTTCCATACTTAGTTTCCTGTAAAAAATACCTCCGTGCTCCACATCCTAATTAATCTGAAGGGCATGCCCAAGGTCCCTATAAAATCATACGAGACTATACCAATTTCCTGGTAGCTTGCGCACTACATGTGCTTCTAGTTCCTCAGCATAAGACTTTCCTTCCCTGGAACTCCACTCCAAGATTTACATCTCATCTGTTTTTTTTTCTAAACCATATTCTCTCAGAGAGATTTAGGTATTATGACATGATCCTGAAAAGATATACTTTACCTATGCTCTAAAACACAACATGAAGGTTATGTGGAGAGGGCCCACTGGAACTTGTTTGAGAAAACAACAGAAACATCTGGCTGCTTTGGTTTCAGAATACTGTACAATTAAGTCAAGGGATAACACACCAACACACACTGGCAACATGGGTAACTGACACACACAGAATAGGAGTGTGTAAGGTGTCTACTAATAATGATGTAGTCATATGGTCACACACGCACGCACGCACGCACGCACGCGCACACACACACACACACACACACATATATATATATATATGTATGTATGTATGTATGTATGTATGTATGTATGTATGTATGTATGTATGTATGTATGTATGTATATCTGTGCATGTGTGTATATGTGTGAACATTTCATAATATTCTTGCTTGCTGACCTTTTACCAAGCCCAGAATGCCTCAAAACAGTAGGTATTAATTTAGAAAAAAAAGTCTTTGCTGGCTTGAGGATAGTTTTGTTGACAGCATGCTGTCACTTAGTAAAAGATAAAAGAGCATGATGTTGAGATGGAATGATGGTTGAAGTGCCTTCTTCTTCCTATCTAAAGCTTATGACGTAGTCCAGATTCAGCTCCCAGGAATGTGCGTGTGTGCAAGAGTGTGTTGTTATGTGTTTACAGACCTAGCGAGCCCCAGTTCTTTGCCTTTATCCCCAGTGACCCCCAGAGGACACTGCCAGCATATTCATTTTGTCTTGCTGAATGGACTTATTTGTTGGTTGGTGTCTCTTTCTGTGAACTAAATGATAAGTGTTTTCATGAAGAATTTTCATTGAGCCTGTTTCACAAGAATCCAGTTCACAGTCTGTTCTATACCTTTCACATAAGATGGGTTTCACATAACAAGAATGTTTTCATTGGCCTCCAAACAAGGAGCAGGAAAAGAGTGAACTCCGATTGGGCTACAGCACCCCAGACTGACCTCAAGGAAACAACTGTCATAGAGAAAAGGCAAAATCTTTACTGTCTGATGGATGAGGGACCTGAAAGAGTATTGATAAGCAACTGCTTTGGCTGCAGTGGCAAAAAAATCAGCAGAGAACAATGTGTGGTCAAAGAGAGGAAATAGGTATGTGCGGCCATAAACTCAGTCGGTGGAACAAGCGCAGTGTTCCCACACACCAGTTTAAGTTCAGCTGCCAACTCTGTGTCTGACAGTGAGGAAGAAGTGTGCGTAAATACAGTCTAAAACTAGTTTAAGAATGAAATTTATTCCCCATCAACTGATCACAGGCCAATCTCTGATTGGCCAGTAGGCACCTAGTTAATTAAATGATATAGGATAGATGTGTTGATAGATTTAGGTAAAGTTTATTATTATTATTATTATTATTATTATTATTATTATTACTATCAAATCAAAGTAACAGATGACTGATTTGACAAAACACAAATGCCTCTAACCCTTATTTATTGTTCTTAAGCAGGCTGGATGACATGATAAATAAATCAACATGCTTAATTTTAAGATTTCTTTCTTCTTTTTTTAAAAATTATAGCTAAATAAAACATGTGACATATCACATCACTGCAAATACACATTAGTCAGGCATAATTAGGTTTTTCAGGTATGCTGTTCTAACACACACACAGACAAAATCTGGACAGCAATATTTAAACTTAAGGTATTTGTCAAAGGTTAGATATTTCAGCGTCTTCTAATCAAGCTATATTCCCTGTTTCCTCCCAGCCATGCTCCATAATTTTCAGCCTTGTATTGTAACACAGCACGTCTTTGATCTAACTTTCTCATTAGCATTGCAAATACCTGTGGGTAGTTTTGGGTGCTCTCACAGAAGGGGGTGACTGAGAACAGAAGAAATACTTGTATAACAGGCCAATACATATCAAGGCTATGTTTATTGGTTTTGAAGCGTATTCGCCATTTGTTGGGAAACACTAAACCAGGGAAGGTTCCTGGCAAAGTGCTGGGGTGGTGCTCTTTTCTGGGTCAGTAAGAGCACTGAGGAAATCCACTCTGACATTAACAGGCTGCTATAGGAAGTGTTGTTGGATTAAATTAACATGGTCCTGGCGGGTGTATGAGCGGGTGGGGGTTGGGGAATGGGCTGGGTGTGGGGTTGTGTGGGTGCTGTCAGTGCTGCGAGGGAACCTTGGCCGGGGTCTTCATGACGCACTTTTCATGTTAAGTGGAGCCACTGACTGTAAGCATGGAGGAGGAGCAAGGTATGTTTCCTAGAGAGGTAGAGAGGTATTCCTATTTTACCTTCAGAGCATAATTATAGCCCAAACATGTCACTGATTAGCAATAGCAGAGTGTAAGGATGATTCATACACAATTCATAATTGGTGCTGAATCCCTGTTTTCGTGGGTGTACCTGTGGGTGAACTTTAGTTCTTTTTTTAGGGATCTACAATATTGCCTGAAATTGGGGGACCTATTCTACTCCCTCGGTCAGATCAAGGAAAGTTCCGCTCTTTGACCTTGGGCAAGGGTCACTAAAACCAGGAGGGTTCAGGAAGGAGTGCACAGAAGCGAGGCTATCAGCCCCTCCACAGCTCTCTCCTGGCTGGCCGGCTTTCTCTGCTCTCTAAGATGCAGATTACAGTTAGATAAGGCTGGAGGGGAGAGGGGAGCAGAACTCCTTGCCAGAGAGTGGGACTCCAGGCTTGAGTAGCTGCCTCCTCATAGCTGTCTCTCATCACGCCATTGACCCCCCAGGAAGCTTTAGATGCCAAGGCTGGTTTCATAATTCTCTTATCCAGGCAAATCTGTGAGATAAGCCCAGAGGAGTTGAAAGTGTAAACGGAGCACCATGGCGCTGGACTCCTGCCGCAGACTCATTCTTTACCTGCCTGCCAGATTCGCTTACAGCCTTGCATCCTCCCCTGCATAACCAAGTGTGTATTAATACTACAGACAGAGGTCTCTGTGTGATTGTGTGTGTGTGTGTGTGTGTGTGTGTGTGTGTGTGTGTGTGTGTATGTGTGCGTATGTGTGCGGATGTGTATGTGTATGTGTATGTATGTGCATGTGTTTTCATGTAGGCATCTATGTGTGTGTGAGTGTGTGGTGGGCCTGTAGGGGGCCCCCGGCCTCTCAGCCTGCCTCACCTCCCTCATCAGGAGCTGCACACGCACACACACACATAAAAGAAAATTTGGATGGGGGACATTTGATTGATCTGCAAGAAAAAGGAGAGAGAGCTTTTGGTCACATCCTGTGACTGGTGCTGATTTCACTCTCCAGAATGCAGCCCTGGAGTATATCTGAGTCTCAGTGTCATGTTTGTATATGTTTTTAGAGATCATTGAGAAAGTGAGTGGTTTGGGAAGGTTGGGGGTGATGGTGGAGGTGGTCGAACCTGAGAGAGTTTAAAGCAGAGCGGCCTTCCAGACAAATTTGCGTCATGGACAGCGGATGTGGCTACTGGGGAGTGTGCTAATTGAGGTGCAGATCACATGAATCATACAAACGAAGGTTTAAAACACAAAGGTTGCCCTTTTTAACCCCCTCCCATTAAACCCCAAACCTCAGTCCTGTACAGTCTGCTATTCTGTTCAATATGTTACTCATCCTGTCATTTAGTGAGAATGTTTCTCTTTGCATCATTCATGACGTCCAGACTAATTGGTGGTTTCTGACACAGTAATTCATATTTGAATGTGTAATTTGGGATTTTTAGGATTTACAGCTTCTAATTCACTCCTTTTTATTACCTGCAGCAATATGTTTCATGCCCTTAAAAGCCATGTTTTTTATTAAGCTATTTTATAAGACTGATCCTGATAGTCATCAACCTCTCAAAGAGTATGTCTGGCAGAGCTCAGGTTTTAATCTCACATAGGCCTTGGACGCAGACTTGCTCTCTAATTAACCCCACATGCTCTTCTTTAGAATAACTTTGGAAAATACATTTGAAATAAATCTAGCAAACATGGAAAATGGAAGAAAAGGATTATTGTTTAGCATTGTTTTGCAAATGCTTGTTTTTATTTTTATTTATTCAAATAAAGACAAATTATCACTTCATTTGGGGCAAACAAAAACAACAAATATTAGAGTTAATTGTACAATGACATTTTATTATTATAAAAAAAGAAATACACAAATATACTTAAAAATATGTTAATGTTTGTTTGTACACTTTTATATTCACCACTTATCTGTACCATCAAACATATATATATATATATATATATATATATATATATATATATATATATATATATATAAATAATTGTCAAGTGTCAAAAAATATTCTTTATAAATATTGCAGTGAAACAAATGGCTACTTTTATTTTGCTAAATATCTCCAGGCACATTTGTACCGTGTGTCTGTATGCTTTGCAGTCATGACAAAATACCTTGCCAATAAAATATAAATAAAAAAAAAGAAATAAATAAAATAATAATAAATAAATAAATAATAAATAAATAAATAAATAAAAATTTCTCAACGCTGCACCAGGAGGAGCAATAAGGATTTATTTTACCTCATACACCAAGTGGATGAACTGCGGTAAGGTTGTCATACAAAAGGTTATACAAAAACCTCATCCATATATTTCATTCTATTATTATTAATTGGAATATCTCTCAAAGTGAAAATATTTGTATTTTAGCAGAACAAACGCTTAAGCAGAGTCAAGCTTGTTGGCTTTATGTTGTTAAAAATCATTAGTTAACTTACATCAAGGTTAACAAAATGTTAATGAATTATATAAACAAATAAGTTAGCAAACTACAAGAAGCTGTGTATCTGTCAACAAGATGGTGCTCTTAACCCTTAACACCCCATAAATATTTATTTATTTATTTATTTTACTTAATTATTTATTTGATGATTCTCCCTTATATTAATCATGTCCTTGTCCAATTAAAAGCTCTATATATGCCCTGTAGGTCTTGCTGTGTTTTTTTTCTTTTGTCACTTTTTCCTATTCCAACTATCCCTTAGTTAAAAATAAATAATTTTAAAGCATTTACACAAGTATGTAGTTTTATGATTTATGGTAATTTATGGTATTTTATCAAATTGTTGACAGTCATTTCTGGTAAGTTTAGAATGAGAGTGCAGTCATACAATGATCAGTATGGTGTTTAGAATAAAGTTAAGCAAAACATCTTGTCATATAACTAACTACTTTTAATTAAAACAGTTTGCATGAAAAACAACTACTATATGACTAAGTTTGATTTAGATAGTAAACTCAACGGTGTCAGCTTTATTCTGGATGTGCAATGTGGCTTACTTAGCTGTGCTTTCAAAATCCAGAAAACATTATAGCAAAAGAAACCAAAACACACAATGACAACATTTTAAACTGCTTAAAGATTAAGATGTTATTAACTAACTACGTGCAAATGTGAAAATAGAGTGTCGATTTTACATTGGCATAGGCATTAGTCTAGCAAGCAGATATCTCGGGTAATTAAATAGATAAATGAAAATGAAATAGTCACATTTATGTTAAAGATTTTATGCTAGAAATTATTTCCAATACTTTAGCTCATAAACTAACAGTGATAGTGGGCCTATCAGACATGCTCTGAGCAATTTAAACCCAAAATAATACAACAGCAATATTGAATGTATTATGCTCCAGCTCCATTCTGGTGTAATCAGAAGAAATCAAATATTCTGTGCGACATTTAGCTACCTGTGCAAGCTACAAGAGAACCATTCACTGAATTTTCTATGTTCTTATCAGCTGCTGTAGTTTTAGTTGGTATATGAGTATGGCACATGCAGTTTACTTTCATGCAAATATAATAAGAAATAGAATAAATATATTGTCTGCTTCATATATACTTTCATTGAGTATAAATATAAAAATAGGAAAAGTGGTTTTGGAATGTTAAACAGTACAATAAGCTTCTGCACAACCTCTTCTTTAAAAGAAAATAATAATCTAATCAGTGAAAAAGATGAGCCAACACTTGGCCAAACAGGATTCAACTGTACTAAATACAGTTGACTTTAAATTGCAATATTGTATTTGGATGTCTGGACCTTTGGCCATTCAAAATCCTGTCTTTCATTCCTCATTTTTCAATGCATCATTAGTGACACAATAGTTTAACACTTTTAGCAATGTGTCAGTAGCCTCATTCAGAAGTAACTAAATAATCTTATTTCACTGTATAAAATAATAATAATACAAAGCAGATAAATTAAAAGAAAAAAATATAATATATATTACAAGATCTTGTCAAATATAAAGAGCTAAAGCACACAGTTGCTTTAGTGTAAACCTTTCCATTTTGGCCCGTGTTCAACAAGGACATGATTGTGAGCTCCTCTGCCTCGTCCTTCCCTTCACAATCATGCCGCAATTTAGCATGCACAGATTATAGACCTTGTGAGCAGGCCCATAGCCCTCTTCTTGGATATCACAGTAATTCAGTAATGCCCTGGCATGACAGGACTCTCCCCTTTAATTATCTGTAGCCAATTTTTCAGGTCTCCATTTTTTTCCCTTTTTCTTTTCTTTTGGTGTTGTTGCTGGCTTATTCCTTTCATCTCTGGTCCCACCTGATTGTGGGCTGGTGTGAATTTGAGGGTACAGTGGGTTGAAAAACAAAATGATATGCCGTCAGAGTGGGGCTTTTACACGCAATTCTCTTCATGTAATGAGACTTCAGGTCCCTTGCAGGCACATACACCCTCCATTTACTTGGTGTGATTCATATAGAACATGTTAAAGCAGTAGGTTTTGGAGGGCAAAAAGGTTTGGTTATAGAGGCCATGAAATGATCTCAGTGTAATATTATACACACATTTATGCATTTGAAATATGAGTATGGAATTATAGGATGATATTTTTATATGACTTTACAGTCAGTTCCAAAGCCTTTTTGAACATCCCCATTTCAGATTTAGTTCCTTTCTGATGTAATAATAACCTCCACTCTTTCCACTAGATTTTAGAGCATGTTTAAGTGGATATGTGTCCATTCAGCTGCAAGAGCATTAGTGAGGACAGTCACTGATGTTGTGCTAAAAGGTCTTGGGCACAGTTGGTGTTCCAGTTTACCTCAAAGGTGTTCAGTGGGGTTGAGGTCAGGACTTGTTCAGGTTTTCCACATCACCTTTAGCAAACCATGCCTTTATCAACTTTTGTGGCAACAGTTTGGAGATGAACCACATCTTGGTGTGATAATCGGGTGTCCACATACTTTTGCCATGTATTGTATTATACTAATTTAGGTTTCTTAGTGTGTTTTTGTGGCTAAGGAATATTTTAAGAGGTCACTCATAGGTCAGGTGGAAATGATTATTGCAAATATATGAATCATAGCACCTATGGCACCTAATTTTGAAGTGTTGACAACATCTAAGACCTTATCAAGGACATCACTGCTGAGTAACAGGATATACAAAATTAATTGAAACGACACAAGTCCTTTTATTGTGTGAATTTTCTTTTCTTTTACGTTTCCTTTAGTTTGATATTTTCCTCTTTTCTCATCAAGCTACTCTTTACTGTATGCAATTCTGTATGTAACAGAACAGGTGTGGAATTGTGAAGTTTGTGAATATGTGATTTTATGTTTTTTTTTTTATCTTCTTGTAACACTACAATGTTGTTAGCTTAAAGTATGAAATACCTCTTTGAGCTTGAATCGAAAATAAAAGAGCAAGGATGTTTACTGAGCACCTGCCCAGTTAACCTGTAGATCAGCCCTGTTAAGCATTGTTTGTTCAATTGACTTCATGCAAGACTCTGATCTAACAGTATTGTGTAGAATCTGTAGTTATGAGTAAGTGTGATCTTCAACAATCCCACCCTTTTAAGCCAGGCATAGACCCCAAAGCAGGTAGCTTGATGGAAAAAGGAAAATAATTAAAAGCAAGCATTGGCCATACTGTTTTTGTACTCATTGCTCATGAGGCAATGTGGGAGGAGAAAAAGGTTATCTTACTTCTGATATGATGCACTGGCTGCTGAAGGCTGGTCAGAAGGAAATATAACAGGAGATAGATAAAAAGAAAGTGGCAGTTAGAGTGAAAGCAAGACAGTGACAAAGTGAGAACATAGAAAAAGAGGTTTGTAGTGTTCATGATAATGTAGTGAAAATGATTAACCTGACAGGGAAATGGAATTTTTAAACATGAAATCCCAGATTGTAATCTGTTTATTTATCTAAAGTTTCTTAGTTTCTTGACACCAATTCAATAGTATATAAAAATGTTTTGAAGGCACTCTTGTTTTTATTTATTTGTCACATCTAGAGAAAAGATCAATTTTTTGATGATTTATGATCCTATAGAATGCATTCAAATAGAATGTTCAATAGAATGTCCTTCAAAACATGGTTCAGTTGTGTGCTGTACAGCTTCCTGAACCTATTGGCAATTATTTACCACACTTCCTTGGTTGAGAAAGATATTGTTATTCATTTTGAAGAGGGTAAAATATATACAAGTTCACAGTTATGTGACACTTTTGTAGGTGTGTTTTACCATCTTGGGGCTGGTTAATGCTGGAAAGCCTTAAAGCTTCAGACTGATCAAGAACACAATTACATCTTTATACATTGGCAGGGCTTTTCTATCAGCAAAAGGAAGTAATATTATTTTATCTACCACTCAGTCAGGTCAGATATCCCCTGGTGATTTCCCTCTGGCTTTTGGTCACCATAGGCACTGTCAACCTTGGCTTTAAAATAAGCTTAAAGGAGTTGGAAACACAAAGAAACTTTAGAAACATTCAGAATGCCATAGATTTTATACCACTACTTTTCCCCACTCTTCGAGCGCATGACGTATGTTTAGCACTCTTTATCACTTTAAACTCAAGGACTTGGCTTAGATTGGACCTCTGTGTGTTTGTAAGCTTGGACATCAGACAGACACTCCTGGGCCACCCGAGCCTGTCTACCACCAAACACGCTCGCACATATAACTGCACATGACTGAATCCAGATTCAATGACTTTTCTCCTGAGCTGGAGCCTTTAGGTGGAGCTGGTTAGGGACTGGAGCACTCAGTCAATCCTTGGGAACTTCCACCCTCAACCATACACCCCAATCAAGCCTGGGTGGCCTGGATTACATCACAGTGGCTGTTGTTAATGTTACAGCACCACAGAGACTGCATATGAAATCCATGTTGTGATTCTGTGGGCTTGTGGGATGGCCATCTCTGTACATACCATCATGAATATGTCTATGCTGATCAGTCTACCTTCAAAACAATGGTCCCTGTGGACACCCATACAGTGCAGTATTTAAGGAAAACATATTGGATCCTAGTGTATGACAGTCTTTGTCTGACTGCTCTGTTCCTTTCCCTTCCAAATCGAGCACCCCTGAGACCATAGGTACAAATGGTTGCCAGAGGTCTTCTGGGTTCTGTCCTGTTTGACCCAGGGTGGGTGAGGATCTGCTCTTAATCACTTGTCTATCTTCATAAGCCCATCTTGTCATTACGGTGCTCAGTGGTAGGACTGCCGGACAATAAATCAACGTTGTAATATAAGGGCATGTTAGTGCAGGTATGAGACTTCTCCATTACATCCCACAGGAAAAGATCAGCATGGTTCTGTGTAACACACTCAAATAAAAAAAATCTTAGAGGGGGACCTGTGCAAGACAGAAGGGGAAATCTACTGATCAAAGAGCTGCTGGATGAGAGATGGGTGTGCTATATCATATTTTGTCAAGGGATAAACTTTTCATCTGGAAGTGGTGGATGTATAGATGTGTGTGAGCATGTGCTCATTTCTGTGGCAGGTGTGATGGAGTGTATGTCAAGATGGAGGCAAAGGGAGGCCGCGTTTTTTCTCCATAAATGTGCGTGTATGTTTTGATGCGGGAATCAGGCCAGTTTAGGGTGAGCACTTCTTGTTATTTCTTAGCGGATGGTTCCCGCTGGTGCTGGGGCTTCTTGTGTTTGCTTTGTGGAGTGCTTCCATATGCAAGGCCCAACCAAAGAGACATCTGGCAGTGAGAACCGGCGATGGGAGATGGGAGAACAGCATGACTGGCCTCTGCCCCACTCTGTGCTCCCTCACGCGGGACACTCAACTCCTCCTTGACCCAAAGCTGCTGGTGAATATTGTCCATCACCACAAGACATGGATCTGCTTAATCTATGGATGTTCTACTGTGCAGATGGCTGTGTGATTTTCACAAGTTATATACCTTTTCCCGGTCTGAGTTATATATCTTTTCCCGGACTCAATGTTTCCAGTAGAAAGAGTTAACAGGCTGCATGAAGTCTGGCCCCTTGGTTGCCTTGCATCACCGCGGACATGCAGTACCATCATATTAAGAGCACTTATTAACACTTTCCCCAGACTGAGGGAATGTTCCCTGCAGTATGGAAAAGGGCTTTTAATAACCTTCCCCTACTCCCCACTCTGGGGGAAAACAGGTTTAAACAATTATGAAGCTACTGTACAAGCACAACGTACAAAAGCTCTGCTCTAAATTACCTCACTTAAGCTGTCCGAAAAAATGCACCGCTACCTTAAGGAAGGAACATGTTGTGCATGACACAAATAATTGCTATCAGTTCTGCTTGTCTGGTTCTTCACTTTCCCTTCACTCCTGTCACACATAGAGAAATGAAAGCCCAAATGTTCTTCGTACAGTTAACTGATACGTGGGACTTAGTAGAAAAAGATAGTGGTGCTGTGTCTCTACATAGCAATATAATGGCTATGACTTTAAGAAATAACTCGTACCTAAAACATACTGCAAATCATTTTGTTCTGGCCTTTCCAGGGCATTGTACACTTGGGGGTTTTGGGGGGGTTAAGGGCTAAATGGGAACTGAGGCCACACTGACAGACAAGAGCAAATTGATTACATGTGGGAGAGGAAGGCTTTCTATTAACATTATTTATTTTAAAGATATATGGCTATGCCTGAGTCCAACTCTTGCTTATTGTAAGAAGTCACTTCCAATCACGTTCAGATTCAGACCCTGTGGTCCATGCCATCGACACACTTCTCTCCCCAACCTACCCTCCTGCCCCCACCCCATCTCTATCCCTTTGTCTGTTTTTGAACCAAAAGAGGGGACACAGGGTGAAGTTGTGAGCTGTTGTTAACCTTTGTTTCACACCTGCTACACAGTGTGGGGCTGCTACAGTTCAGCATACACTAAACTTAATATTACTCCGGTGTTCCAGGGCTTGTAATCTGACCCCAGTCCATATGTTCAAATTTCAATCGTAGGACACCAGTCTCATAAAAAAACAAAAAACAAAAAAAAAACAAAGCCAGCTATGAACTGCATTTGACAGCATCCATGCTCATTGACAGAAACAACACACCATATTTGTAAGTTGTTTTCTTCTCTCTCTTTCTTCCCATCTTTGGATTGACCAACACTTTGAAACACTGGTGTCATGCCTAATTGATTAACAAATCAGGAAGTTAATTTCAAGTAACTTTTAATGACTTACTTAATTTTATAATAGCTGACTGTAAATAAGAGTTCTTTTTGAGACTTTTGTTAGTGTTTAGGATTTTAAGGGTTTGGATGAATCATGGGGAAAGCTCCAGTGTGTTTCCTAGTACCAAGTGTTGGTGGCTTAATTTACTAGGTTAAATTGTGCTAGGTAACATTAATTTGCAGGTTATTGCATTAGTATAAAATAAAATAACATTTTTTTCTTTTCTAGCAACGCTTTTAGTGTAACATGCACACTAAAATAACTAACTAACTAACTAACTAACTAACTAACTAACTAACTAACTAACTAACTAACTAAAACATTTTCTGTGATTTTTCTAATTTTCTTCTCATATGTTTAGCCATGAGGTGACTGTTGCTCATAGCAGGAGACTTAAATTCTAGAGCAAAACTGTTATACTTTCTATATATTATGTGTGCATGATTGTTTGCTGCAGGTTCATGTTTCTGAAAATAATAATAAAAAAGAATCACTCTACCATCTACCAGATTGTATCTCTGCTAATGCATATAATGCCACAGTTGGTAAGATTCTGTAGGAGTACATTACATTACAGTTACCGCACAAATGTCCCAATACATACCAAATAAAAACATTTCTCTTGCATGAGCCAATAGGAAGTAGGGACTTTTCCTACATGTGTCCTACAGGGGATGTGTCCTACAGTATGTGAACTAATAGTTAGGATCTGCTTGTCCTACGTGCCCTTGGTAACAGATGAAACTCAGGTGAAATTTTTAAAACAGATAACGGGTTGTGATGCAAAAAAATTTAGCAACATGTGATTTCAAGGTATTTTAATAGCACACTGTTACTAGGCATTTAAAGTTAGCAGTCAATTAGCAGTCATGTGACTTTGAGTTTCGAACTCTACCTCACTCAAGTCTTATCTGAATACATTTGCTAATAGTTATGGCTGCAGCGAGCTTTTTGAAGGAGTTGTGCGATTATGTAATGGTGGTGTGGCACAAGCATTATTTTTTAGCTATTTTAATAGCACATAGCGGGCACGGTGGCTTAGTGGTTAGCACGTTCGCCTCACACCTCCAGGGTCGGGGTTCGATTCCCGCCTCCACCTTGTGTGTGTGGAGTTTGCATGTTCTCCCCGTGCCTCGGGGGTTTCCTCCGGGTACTCCGGTTTCCTCCCCCAGTCCAAAGACATGCATGGTAGGTTGATTGGCATCTCTGGAAAATTGTCCCTAGTGTGTGATTGTGTGAGTGAATGAGAGTGTGTGTGCCCTGCGATGGGTTGGCACTCCGTCCAGGGTGTATCCTGCCTTGATGCCCAATGACGCCTGAGATAGGCACAGGCTCCCCGTGACCCGAGGTAGTTCGGATAAGCGGTAGAAGATGAATGAATGAATAATAGCACATCATTTTGTTGAAAGAGAGACAATGCAAACTATGCAAACTAATTCACAGCTAGCAATTTTGTAACTACAAGGCTACTTGGTTAAATTCCAGTCTTAGTATCATTATATTTATCTGACAGCACATTCTTTAGTAACTATTATAAATTAAGATACCACAGTGTTATTAAATTCTTATCTTTGATTGGTAAGAAGGTGTTGATTCATTTTCTACAAAGGCATGGTCTCTGGAAGTTCCTGCTGCAGGGCAAATGACAGTTCAATTAGAATTTCTATTAATACTTAACACTTGTTTTCTGTCTTCAGTAACAAATTTAAATTAAACAGATTAAAATTGTGTGTAATTGTTCACATGGTGAAGTTTTATAAGCGATTTGGGTTACTCTATTCCAGCACAAGGAAAACTTCAGGATGGAGGGCGTTGAGGTTTGAAGTAAAATGACAAGGCTGGCGAAGGAACTACTGATTGGACATAACGTAAGTAATAATGGGAACCACCATGATTTCAAGGATGTCACAGAGCATGTAGCTCTAAATAACAGTATAATAAATTCATATAAATAAATGATGTAAATACAATGTTAGCAAATTGTGGTATATTATGAATAAAACACTTCCGGAAATGTGATGTGGCCTTGAAACTATTAGAATTTGATTATTCTCCAATATTGGTACGCACCAGTAATGTTTCATGTTTTAAAATAAAATTTTCTAATAATAAGGTTCCACACTTCTTATATTATGGTCATAATATTACTTCCCTTGTTGAGAAAAGTGTTGTTTTGTCATTTTCTGTTTTGTTTACCAGAGTCAGTAAAATTTAACAGCACATGTGTACAGCTTATACAACTCAACCACATTCAACATTCCTGCTTTATTAGCATTGATGTCTAAAATGCAGAAGCAAGAGAGGTCTGGTGCTCTAAATATTGACGTTAGATAACTCGGCTAAAGTTTGTTTAATCGGACGTTGTTTATGGTATACTTTGAGCCGGGGTGAATTATTACCTTGGAGAATGAAGTGTCAATTTATCACCTTGAATTGCTGATTGATCTGAGACTGGGTCTGGATTCAGGAGCATTTTCCCATGGAGATTAAAACATATTGCTGAAAGTCGTTTCAAGCAGCACATTCACTAGAGGTCAGAGGGCAACTACATAGTAGTGCCTAATGGTAGCAAATAGTGTCAATCATGTCAGATTGACCTGATGGTGAGGCTTGTGTCGGCATTTTACTGGAATGTCAGGAATGAGTTCATTGAGTGAGTAGTCAAGAGGAGACACAAACAAGTTTCTTTCTTTCTTTCTTTCTTTCTTTCTTTCTTTCTTTCTTTCTTTCTTTCTTTCTTTCTTTCTTTCTTTCTTTCAACAATCATGTGATTTCTCACTGTAACTGCAATTCTTTCTTTCTTTCTTTCTTTCTTTCTTTCTTTCTTTCTTTCTTTCTTTCTTTCTTTCTTTCAACAATTATGTGATTTCTCACTGTGAATGCAATTTCTTTATTTCTCTACCTTTCTTTTGTGCTCCCTCTCATTTTGCCGATTTCCCCTGTTCATTCCCCTCTTATTGAGGCTTGGAAGAAACTGTGTAATGCTTGGCAGTGGTTGTGAATACACTCGGTGGATGAGGAGTGGTGGCTGGGAGAAGCATGACTAACAGCAGCGCTGTTCTGTCATCTAGCTCGGCCCAAAACACAACACACTCCCTCTGTCAAGGTGAAGCGATACCTCATTACTGTGCTCCAGATCCCAGCTCGCCATTTAAGAACGCTCAAATTAAATGGTCTCTCTGTGTTTAGTGGGTGGTGATGTGGTGTGTTTCTGAAAGTGTGTAAGCCAACACAGACTATCAAAAGCTTTTCCGTAGGTCATCTCTGTCTGAAATCTGTGCACTCACTGCCTGCTTTAGTGAGGAGAATAAAAAAAAGCAGAGGTGATGGAGAGATTGTGTGAGAGTCTTCTACATGGTTTCCAGAAAGACTGTGAGGTAATGTAGAATTAGAAAGGTTCCCTTGCCTTTCTCAGTTCCTTTCTGCTTTAGTTCTGTATACGGTTATATGTTTTAAAGAGTGAATCTGTGATTCTGGGTGAAAGATTCACCACTTCGGATGAAGTCTGTTTTTATTACAGACTATTAAACGCACCTTAAAAAAAAACCATCCCTCTTAGCATCAGAGTGATCTCTCATAGACCTTTACACTATTTTACAGCTATTTATATAGGGCCTTCCTAAATTTTATTCGGTGTCGAAAAAAAACAAAAACTTGTTTGCTGATTGTTTCTTGCTCATTAGGGCTTGCTCATTATCATTATGGCTAGTGTCATCAGGCTTGTTGCTGCCATTTGTCTATCCTTACCTATGAGAAAGTTAGAGGATATGTTCTGATTCCCACTTCAGTTTTAAAGGCATTTGTCTGAACTGTGGGATTCTTAACAAAAGAAGCTCTAAAAGTGCTTCATAAACATTTTCACTGCGAAAGGACCAGCATTATTTCAGTTCAAGAACCTTGAATTCCTTGCATGTATAAAAAGTAGATACAATTCAAAAAAAGATGACAGATGGTCACTTGATTCAAGTCTTTCCTACATTCTCCAGCACGGCTTTATTTATACAATACTTATAAATGTTAGAGAAAAGTAAAGTGTCACCATTTGTTTTGGAAATTCCTACTCTGTTTTTACTAAGAGCACATTCATTAAGCATGAAGAGAATATTTTACATTCCTGTGCATGTTGCTGACATTAGGACTTCTTCAATAATAAGTCATGTTGGAGAAGGTGGATAATGCAACATAGCAGTGTTACAAATGCAAAATTGATTACTATTTGCGTTAGATGGCAGGAAAATCATTAGCTGACCCGTTGGCTTCAGAAATATTAAAGTTATACTGGATTGATGCTTTCAGGGATTTTAGAATGCAATTTAACCACCACTTCTACATCCTTAACTGATGTGTACATGTAGTACGAATAATAAATATTGATGATGGACTTACATAATTATAATGAGGTTTATATTTTGAGGCTTCTTCTCTTTTTCATGTAAGGACAGCAATAAATCTGCTTACACCATTAATGTCACCTCACAAGTTCTGACCCTGACACAGAAATCCTCCAGCAGTGTTTGATTAAAAAATACAGCATTAATGCATGTGTTTATAAATGTCCCGTGTAGGTACCTTGAAATGGATATAGTTATAACACAAGAATTTTATTGTTCATGTATAGAAAATTATTTTCATTCCCTTCAGGTAAACTAATAGTTCAGTATTAAAATGCACAACAGTTTATAAAGTATAAAGTGTCATTTCTTGCTCATTAGGGATAGATGTATAAATAGGAATTTAATTTTAAACTTTTATTTTTTTATTCTGTTTCTATACTTATGTAAAGCTGCGTTAAGACAATGTGAATTGTTAAAAAATCTATACGAATGAATCGGATCGAAAAAGTTAAATTGAATTTCAGTTACAGCTGTAATAATGCAATGCATTATAAAACTGACATATTTTGTTATGATTAGTAAAACCTTTAAAATGTGTGTGCATTTATCAGCTGATTTCTGATTGTGAAGAACATTTTATATTTGTGAAATTTTTTAATTGTAATTGAAAAACAGAAAATGCTGAATGAACAATACACAAATTGATATTGTAGGTTAGAAACTCTTGGTTAGGGGAGTTGTTGAAATATTTATAACAATTACCAGCATAATTATCAGTTTGTACTTCATACCAGACTAAATTGCTAATTGTTCTCTCATTGTTAGAGAGTGTTTTTATTAATCCTATTTTATTATTTCGTAATCAGAGCAGTAAAATATCAGTAATTCTGTAAGGATCAGTAAAGCCTGTCACAATAAATATGTAGTCTTAATAAAAGCAAATATAAACAAATAAAAAATATATAAAACCTATAAATATAATTAAACCACTTGAGCCGTGTAAAAAGTAGAAGCGGTATTTAAACAATGCAGCATGCCGTCTCCTTTAGATCATTTTGATTGTTGACCATTGCTATGTTGTGTACTAAGGTTTGGTAGACATATAAATATATACTGTTTCAAAAACAAGATTGATTTAATAACTATTGGAAATTGCTAATATTCTTAAAGTGAATGAAGAAGTATTAAATGATATGCAGGTTAAATAAAGTCAAATAAACAATTATTTATTTATTATAAATATAAAGGTATTTTGTTTAGCTGAGATGCAGTCCTTATAAAATTTCAGTACTTATAAACTTCAGAGGTAAAATCTGTGAATTTTTGTAGCTTGTTATAATAATAATAATAATAATAATAATAATAATAATAATAATAATAATAATAATAATAATAATAATAATAGTGCTAATAATCATCATAATATTAAAAACAGCAACAACAACAATAACAATATTATTATTATTTATTATTATTATTATTGTCATTGTTGTAATTATTATTATTATTGTTGTTGTTATGCAGTTGATTTGGTAGTAAAACTGCTTGTGTATACTGCTATGTTAGATAATTCTACAGAACTTCAAAGAGTATAGTCTGCTCTAGTTTATAATTGATCTGTTCATTATTTGTGACTTTCGATGTGTAACAGAGCTGTGTGTACACAGAACCAAACATACACACACATATCCACTTGTATATTCGTATAATGATGTCCCTCTGAATGAGAGCACAACTACAAAGAGAAGCAGCAGGCACCATGCTGTGGATAGCAGGTTGTGTGTATGTGTGTGTGTGTGTGTGTGTGTGTGTGTGTGTGTGTGTGTGTGTGTGTGTGTGAGTGAGAGAGAGAGAGAGAGAGAGAGAGAGAGAGAGAGAGACTCTCCCCAAGGAGCCCCTTGTCATGGATATGATGTATATCAGTATCAATAGTAAATGGCCACTGCTATTCAGCTCATGAAACTGGATCTTTGGTGTGTGGCATGTAGTTAGGACATTAGTGTTACACACGTGTGTGAGCGCACACACACAGACACACAGACACACAGACACACACACACTGCAGGCACACACTTTAATATGTGCATATGTGTCATATTTTGTGCAGTAATTCTTTGAGTAAGTTTTAGTAAAAACTACATGATTTGTAAATGTTTTCATATTGTGTTTTACTGTAACTGGTTTAATGAATCTGACTAATTTGGCTTTATTTCCCTGTGGCGGTAGGAAGTGTGTCAGGAGTGCACTGGAGTGTGTGTGTGTGTGCAGGTGTGAGGTGACACTGTTATAACTGAACAAATCTTGTGTATGTGTGTTGAGGATACTACAAAGCCCAGTAAAAATTCCTTCACGGCCAAGCATGTGCATACACACACACACACACACACACACACACACACACACACACACACACACACACACACACACACACACACACTTGCCTGTCTCTTTTTCATCAGTTTATGGCACACCTTTTGGCACCGAGTTAACTGTGAGAGATTGATGTTCCCTTGTGATAGGAGAGCCTCCCCTGGTAAAGTGCAGCATGCTCTCAAATAAATGACAATTTGTGTGTGTGCGTGTGTGTGTGTGCATGCATGCGTTCATGTGTGTGGACACAAGTGTGGCTGTACAGATGTTTGACCAAGTATTTGGCCAGTGCACTATAACACATGGTCTGTGGATGCTTCTCATAATGCAGTTCAGTTACACCATAAATCATTTCTTGTTTTTGTTTGCTTAAGGCTGTACAGAAGGACTCCTTTTCTCACTGTGTACACATGTTCAGCTTATGTTAACACTTCGTAGACACTTCAAATAAAGCCGTTGCTTCAACCAGTAAAAAATAATTTGAAATAAAAAAAAATAACACAATGCTATTGGTGTGCTGATATAGTAGCTAGAGAAAATGTGTTTTTTAGTGTGTCACTGTACTACAAAGATTTTTTTTTATCCCATATTAGTGGATGAAAGATAATGCTCACTTAGATAAAGACATGTCTGGCCATGACTTCTTTGTTGCACAAACCTTTTCTCTCCTCTCTGAAAGATCTCTCATTGTTCTAAATGACAGATGGCTACTTTATCACATTAAGCAGCAATGACACTCAAAAGCAAGTATTTTTACAACCTGCAAGCATCACTGACCAAATCTAAAAGATAGCTTAATTCTGTTGTTGACCTGATTATCAGCCTGTGGATGCGTCTTCGCCAGGCAGCCAGGCGTTTTAAATGCAGTGAGGTGCCAGCCAGAGAAGTTAATGAGCTTTAAGCTCTCTCTCTCTCTCTCTCTCTCTCTCTCTCTCTCTCTCTCTCTCTCTCTCTCTCTCTGTTAGCTATTCAGCAAAGCAGTGCTCTGAAGGTTGCCTCAAATTCCCCAAAGCTCAGCTCATCACATGACTAGTGAACGCTGTGTTTTCACACCTGTTAAATTTACTGAGATGTTCAAAACTTTTTTATGGGCAGCTATTTTTCAGGAGCAATGCTTTTGTGAGCATGGAAATTATGTTATTCTTTCCACTCAACTACTTTTTGAGTTTCCAACTTTGTTTCACTTCTTTTCATATACGTCTTACAAGCAAAGTTTAGGAATTGTGTGTTTAAACTGGTGTGGATCCCTGTTGTCATTTTTTTAAAAGTACATGCATGTGTCTACATGCATAAGAGACCAGCCACTCCAAGTCCATGAGTAAAAGACCACCTCTCTGCCCTCCAAATGTGCTTGCCAGGCACAATACATGCAGCCAACAAAATAATCAGGTTCACTTGGATTTGTCACTCCAAATTAACCCTAAAAACAATTAAGTCATAGGGGCCATTAACTACGTATAACCATCATAAAACATGTCCCTGCCCACGTGAAAAACGAAAGAAAATATGGGGGTAAAAGCTTGGTCACAGGAAATGAGGTAATAACGACTACATGGCTAGTCAACCTGCCATTCTGGTGTGTGTGTGTGTGTGTGTGTGTTGTGCTGACCTGAGAGCACAAGAGGGAAAGAGGGTAAGGCAGTGGAAGGGGGTTTGGGTGAAGTACGGCCTCTAATCCTCTCTTCAGCAAAGCAATCTCATGATGCTGGAGGCTTAGTCGCAGCAGTGAAAGCAATCTAATGGCCAGTGAGTAATCAACACTATTGCCTGTCCTGACTAATATAGACAAGCATGGCAGCAGGAGGGAGGGAGGGGGAGAGAGAGAGAGAGAGAGAGAGAGAGAGAGAGAGAGAGAGACTAACACTTAACTGCTGCATACACCAGGGATTGGATTGGACTTAACACACACAGACACACATCAATGTTTTGAAGATTTGTGCGTTTAAATATTAAGAGCTGTAACTGACTTATGGAGTTTATTCCTGAACTTTCCACTAACAGAACATGTTCATATAAACATTTTCATTGACATCATTTATAAGATACTTGTTTTTAAGTTATTGAGGTTTGAATTAAACCAATTCAAGTGACCTGTCAAACAGGTTAATAATTATAAGGGATTTCCAACAGTGTATTAGAAAAGAAAAAACAGTGCAGTGCATAGGACCTACACATGCACACAGACTTGGTTGTGTCTGTGTCTATGATCTAAACTCAAGCTTCTCAAAGCTGAGTCTGTGTTGTATATCCATGGGCTGTTGATTGTATTGCTTTTTTTTTAATATTATGTGATCGTGGTATCAAGGGTAGTATCAAGGATGTTATGGGAGATTATTATGTTGAATTGAAGAATTCAATTTGTCTTTTTCTATTCACAGATTTAATTTTTTGTGAGTTACAATATTTGATGTAGAGAATAGAATATTCATCAGGATTGGAGACCTTATACGGTAATACTGGGCTTGTAGTTTTGCCAAGAATTAGAATGACGGTTTCTGTGTAGCAACGATCCAAAAGGTTTTCTCACATGGCCAAACCCGGGTCCACCAGAACTTGCCATGCCAAATTACAGACACATTGCATTCATCCCTTTCTTTCTATCCATCCTTCTTGCCTTCTCTGTTTAGTTTATTGGGAGAAAGTCGAAGGGGCAATGTCATCACCGCTGTAGTGTTGAGAGTATTCTGACTGAATTTGCTGTTTTATCAAATCATTTTTTTCTACACTTCTTATATCTTCAGATAGAAACTCTGCTCCCTCCTAAAAAACTAATATTTATACTATTTATAGATCTATATTATTGATACTATATCTGATATTTAACTGATTCGGATTATATGTTATGACCGCTGGTTTGGAAGAGTACAGAGAGTAAAGAGTCACATTTAATCCGATTCAAAATCTGTCATCATCAGCTTTGTTTTTTATTAAATATTCATGATTTTAAACAACAATAAATCAAACAATTCCTGCTTTACATTCTTGCACCAAATCAATCAGTCTCTGTACACAAATCTTGCTATAATGAAGCAGATTGGTGAATATTTTTCTGTTTGTGCATATTTGCGCATTTGTTTGACAAAATCACAGTTTGCTGTTCACACACACACACACACACACACACACACATACACACACACACACACACACACACACACCACACACACATGATTGTTGATTGATAATGATTAAAATAGTATTAGATATTATTAATAATAGTATTTTCTACAGGGCAACAACAGTGGAAAAAATACAAATTAGTTTCAAATCCTGCACGATAGGAGGGAGATTGTGCCAAAAATCATATGCAGTTATATTCATTCATATTCATCTTCTACCGCTTATCCGAACTACCTCGGGTCACGGGGAGCCTGTGCCTATCTCAGGCGTCATCGGGCATCAAGGCAGGATACACCCTGGACGGAGTGCCAACCCATCGCAGGGCACACACACACTCTCATTCACTCACACAATCACACACTAGGGACAATTTTCCAGAGATGCCAATCAACCTACCATGCATGTCTTTGGACCGGGGGAGGAAACCGGAGTACCCGGAGGAAACCCCCGAGGCATGGGGAGAACATGCAAACTCCACACACACAAGGTGGAGGCGGGAATCGAACCCCGACCCTGGAGGTGTGAGGCGAACGTGCTAACCACTAAGCCACTGTGCCCCCCTGCAGTTATATTAATAATTGATAATAAGGTTTGGGAAAGAAATTGCAAAACATTTTTGGGTTAGCTTAGCAACAGCTTAGCAACCAACTGGGATAGCTTAGGAGCACCCTAACAACCAACTGGTCTTATAAGCACTTATATGCAAGCAACTATGTTACGCTAACAACCAACTGGTTTAATGTAGCAACTGGCTAGAAATTCTTTAACAACTTTTAACAACTTGAACATGCTAGCAAAATGTTTTTGTTTGAACATAGCCTCCAGCTTTCTAACATTTACACATTTAATTGTTTATTGCAACCAAGTAGCAGTGCCCTAGCAACCAACCAGGTTAGCATAGCAACCACCTAGCAACTACTTTACAACCACATGGAATATCATAGCAGCATAACATTTTAGCATTTATATATTTTATATAAATACTATATGATTAAAATTTTATTCTTTACATTCTTAACATTTCTTATTATTAACAAAATATTTTACTATTGTTTTCCCTTGGTTATTCAAGCTAACATCAAAGTTAAGAGTTTTATAATCTAATACTGAACTAACAAGTATATATAATGTTTGCACTTTTAATAAAATAGCTCTATTTATATGATAGGCATTGTTACATATATTTGGTGGGTGGGAAGGGAAAAACAATGAATTACTTCAATTTAATTCAATTTAAATTTATTTCTATAAATTTATTTTAATATTATACAAAGATTAATATAATACAAACATTCAAATTAATATTAGAATTATATTTAAATGTGTTTCTATTTTTCCCCAATGAGCAAGCATGAGGAGACTGAGGTGACTGTGGCAAGGAAAGAAACCTTGAGATGAACCAGACTCAAAAGGGAACCTCGTCCTCATTTGGGTGACACTGGAGGGTGTTATTATAAATATACAGTTCAACAATTGTGTATTGATTGGGGTTGTTGTCCTCAAAGACCACATGGAGTTGTCATCTCCACTTAGTATGTCTGAATACTTCATGAACTGGAGCTGGTATATCTGGAGCTGGTACATCTCTAGATGCCTCAGGATACTCACAGGGTTGGCCTCATCTCAGTGAAGTTCCAGAAAAAACCTCAAATTAATATTGTGGTATTCATTTATATGAGTCATTTTTTTTGTTTCATGCTAGAATGTTTTTTGTTTGTTCTGGAAATTTTATTAGTGTTGTGATGAGAAGGATGTCTTTGGAAATCATTTTATTTTTCCTGGTTGCAAAAAAAACCCTAGGTCCCATTCTCTAAACCTTAACCAGACTTCACTAAACTACACATTTATTAAACAAAATATGAGCATAAGGACCATGCAAATGTTTTCACAAATTCAAACTTGTCATATATTTCCATCCCTATAGTGATTCATGCTCCACCCCTTCCCCACCCACATTCACTCTTAACGACTCCTCCAATTTCCGATGTGGTATAAAAGGATCAGCGATTGGTAATATTTATATGTTTTGGTTCACTTCACTGCCTTGGAACTGTGTTCTTGTGGATTTTGTGTTCTGTGCTGAATCCAGCTGTGAAGCTGCTGGGGAAGCTCTGAAAACTCACTCCACCTCAACATGGTGGAATGCCATGCACTAAGGCCTTATGACACAATAAGCTGTTTTTGGCTGCTGCAAACAGCTGGAATCTGTGTATGGAGCTAGAGCCGATTAATCTGTCTGCTGTGTATACTATATGCTGTGAATACTGGATATACGCTACCCGAGGTGTGTGAGGACTTCATGCAATTTTGGACATTCCATACATGCAGCTGTTGTGTTGTTATGATGCAGGCTTAAGCTGGACAAACCTGAAGGTCCACGCTTTTCCAGCTGCTTTGGCATCATACCTGTTTTGTGGCAGAAAAGGCTGTTGGCAGATGAGATAGAATAATAAAAAGGAAAGTGCTTGTTTGATAGGATTTATGGAAGCACATAAAATGGCATTTATTTTGTTGGAAGGGTAAAGTAGCAAGAGGGCAGTGAAATCCTGCTTCACTTCACCCTTCCTGCTCATACATTCCACCTGCCAAAGATGGGTTCAAGCCAATTTCTAGGAAATGTGGAGTTGTGTGGTTTAGAGGTCACATCCTTTAAATGCAGTGTAATAAAACTGCATTGCATATTCATGTGTTGTAATTCCAAATTTGTCATGATAGCTGAGCACCTTCTGCTTTGTTTACTTTTCTGCTTCTCTTTATTATATCTATTGCATCTTAAAACAGAGAAGTTCTGGTCTTTGAGGAGACAGGTCAAAATCTCTAAAGGAAAATAGGTCTATTTTTATATAACCATATAACCAACAGCTTTAATTTAGCATAACTGAATAATGTTTATTGATCAAAAAAATACACTATGATCAAAGTCATGAAGGAAGACTATAAAAAAGCTTGATTCAGGTTTCTTCAGGCATTTTATCTCTCTCACTAGATTACACAGTAATAAAGAAAGCTATTTAAATGATCTATAGCTCTTACAAATCTAAAAAGTGAATGACATTGTTGGGGATCGCTAATAATAACCTGTTTTGGGAGTATATTTCTTTCCACATTTGCTGAATTTCTGGAACAAGGACAGTGCTCATGGTTGATCCGTCTCTGTTAACAACCTGACAGAAGAGATTTCTCTCAGAAAGAGCTAGTGAAAGAGGAAGCCTGCTAACCTCTGTCAAATGCCCCATCCATCACCAGGCTCTTTAACCTGGGCCACACTGAAAGACGGCCCAATTACTCCACCTAATGAATGAAATAAATACGTTCTCACATTAGGGCCCATTACAGTCCCTCTCGCTGCTATTCCTCCCTGTTCTATACCAAAGGGATATCGTAAAGGGACTGCAGAGAGCAGAATGAAGGCCATGCATTGGTCTAGACCTCTCAGGAACCTCTGGCTCTCTCAGTTTGAAAATGAAATGTGGAATGCGCATAATTTTGAATTAAGGTTTCTTCTAGTGAAAGTCAGAAGAGTTTAAAGTAATGGTAGAAAGTGTGCAGATATTTTGACAGACTGACTAAAGTGTACAGAAGGAAGACCAGCAGTTTTTCAGTCAGGCAAGGATTACAATCATTGTCGTTAATATTTCTGAAAACTATTTAACATTTTTGGTAGAGCGTATGGTTATATTTTGTACCATTACTTATTGTTCCGTGTAGATGTATGGTGTCTTTAAAACTTGAAATGCCGCTGAAATCTGGACACCAGTGTGGCAGTATATCTTGGGAAAAAATACAAAAAAAATAAAATTATTTGAAGATATCCCTAATTTAATTGTATACTTTGTCACAATTTTTGATATCAGTAAAGACTAACATGCTAATTTGATATGACATACACTATATTTGTTTATACCACAGTGTTGTTGAATGGTCAAATCTGATTGGTTAGAAAGTGTAGATTAATTTTCTACAATTGCATGGCTTATATTATATTTGTTCTTATGCTTTTATTATCCTGCCCCCAGGGAGAGCTGATGCCCTATTGCTTGTTATCAGCAAAACCTGTTGTTTGTCAATTAATTTTTGTCTGTACATCTTCCCAGACACTATTTGCTGTAAAACCCTGTTACTTGACTTGAAGTGAACTTGACCATGTCTTTTTACTATTATACTATTATACTATTATATGTCTATTTAACTACTGTAAGTCTTTATCTAAAAGCCTACCATTCAGATACATTGGAATCCTTCCTTCTGATTATCCTTTAGCTCTCCATCACCGTTGGTGCCACTGACGACAACTTTTTGTCATCTGGAATATCGTCCTTGTCTAATCGACAGTGCTAGGTGAAGTAGATGGAGAAAAACATCCTTCACAGTAGAAAAAAGGCTTACACTGCTCAAACTTTTCACTGTTCCACATAGTTAGCTACTTTGCTGTGTTACAGTCAAGTGCGTTTAGATTTGGCAGGGGTAAAACCTATCTTGAATGCTATTGACTGATTCGTAATGTTGGAACAAAAACACGCTGTCACTCTAACTTCCTTTTTCAAAAGGAAATATGTCAGCATATAGCATTAAACCATGACTCTCAAGCCATTTTCATTGGGAACTTAAGTACCAATGTTGTATCTTTCAGGATACATTTACACTGTGTGTTAAAGAGAAAAAACGTACCTGTAAATACCTTATTGTCAGCATATGTGTGTAAATTCACCTTAAGGACCTTGTCATCCATCTATTCACCACCTTTTTTGCCATGTTCCAGGTGTTCTTGGTTTACAGCCAATTTTTGTCCTTTAAAGCACAATAAAGGGCTGGGAAGCTGAGTTAAAGGTATAGGGGGAGGAGGCATGTGGACCTCTGTTTATTAGACAGCACATAGGTTTATGATGTGGAAGGTCATTGTTGGTTAATAAGTGGCTATGTGAGAGCAGGCAGGTGCTGTGTTAACACCTCTTCTTAACTCCTCACCATTCATTAGCTCAGTGGTAATGAAGGTTCTAGCGTTATTAGGTTGGTGGCAAAGAAAAGGCAAGCAGGTAATCAGTGCAGACTGTTTGAAGAGCTGAAACAAGTTAGATGTGACCCTGGTCCCTGATGGGTAAATTGTGATTTTGGATGTCTGTTCTTTTGAGAGGGATAGTTTGGTCGTCAGAAATATTTTTAAATGCTCAGTCAGATGTTATCTACATTGTTTGGGATAGTGATAAAGACTAACATGATAAAAAAGTTACTAGTTAAATGTCATTCATTCATTCATTCATTTTCTACCGCTTATCCGAACTACCTCGGGTCACGGGGAGCCTGTGCCTATCTCAGGCGTCTTCGGGCATCAAGGCAGGATACACCCTGGACGGAGTTAGTTAAATGTCATTCACTTTTATATCATTTTAAACTACAGTATTTTGGAATGGTCGATTCAAAAAGCATTGAATAATTTTTCCCAAAAGCATGGTTTTATATTAATGTGCTTGTTCATATGTTGTTACTCTGTTAGAGTAACAGCTAATTCACATGGACATGGAGACGATCTAGGACTAATAATAAACAGAATATAAAACATTACATTTTTACTGTTAACATCTTTTATTTAACAAAGTTTAAATTGTTGATATTTATCCAAGGTTTTTTTTTTTTTTTAAAAATTGGGTCTGGCTTGTGAGGAAGTGATGAGGAAATTCTTATTTGTAGCTGCTGTAAGTGATTATAGGACCAGATGGTTCACAATTATGCTATATAATTCATTATTAAACTCTAAAATGAAATAGTTGGCAAAATACTGTGTATTAAGAAGCATAAAACACTTCATGTGCTTTTAGGAAAATAATCAACTTTGGATTGGCAAAAGTAATTCAACTATGTATTCAACAACATCAAACTACCCTGTTGCTGATTATTTTCCAGAGACAGCATGCACTGTTGTTTTTTATTCCTTACATAATTTGTCACTATATCAATAACTCTAACACTATATAATAACACTATATTATGGTATTACAGTAGTATCAGTACTGTGTCAGAGATTTACTGTTCACATGCTGCTTAACAGTTAAATTGCCCTAAAGGCATATCTGCTGTGCTTTTACCCTTAACAAATGCTGACTAAGTCATTCATCATGTGACTTGTCTTTTAAGATAGATTGTTGACATCTACTTTCTTCAAAGGAACACTATAGGTAAGGTAGTAATGGGAATCAAGAAGAACATCGGTTCAGGGCTTCATCATAGACTGTCAGTTTTGAACCCCCATCCATCCTTCCGTCCGTCCGTCCGTCCGTCCGTCTATCTATCTATCTATCTATCTATCTATCTATCTATCTATCTATCTATCTATCTATCTATCTATCTATCTATCTATCTATACCATATTATTTGCTGTTAATATTCGTTCAGAATAAAAGTCTGTGTATATTATTTATTGTGAGCCTGTACAGGAGCAGCCTGGATGTGAGAGCATCTTCTTCACCTCGGGCTGTTTAAACCCCTCTAACCTGGGGAGGCAGAGGGTGTGGGTAGGGAAGCGGGTGGATGGAACTTAGCAAGACAATGTGGTTTGTGTAGTAACAATCAAAAAAGGCCAGGTCATTGGGGAGAGTGGTGTTGGGATAGAGGGAGGCCTATTTTCCACGCTCAGAGAAGTTACAAACGATGCTGGTGGCTGTACTTTGAGGAGTATGTATCACTATATGTATCATTAGGCTTGTCTTTACTCACTACAACAGTGTGTTTGCACACATTCACAACCTCAGATCATCTTCAAAAAACACACTGTGTGCGTGTAAAGAAAAAAGTTGCATTACTATTATAAAGCACTTTGAGCAGTCAAAGAAGTCAAACAAACCTATAACGCATCAAGTTAATGAGCACCGCAAGTGTAAGTGAAGCATGAAGCAGCTTCCACACCATTGTGTGGTTCTTGCTCTTATGCATTTTGTTTTGTGGTTTTGTAGTTTTTAGTGGAGTGTGTGTGTTTCTGTTCTGTATGTTCAGGAGCTCAGCTGCCACTTTTTGCTATTAGACCATAAAATGCCTGTATAGAATGACTTTGTAACACTACTTAATGATTGGTGGAATGGTCAGAATTGGAAGTTTTGTGGCCCTTGTGGTAGCTTTGGGGTATTTTATGGTTCTTAATTTTTTTTTATTAATGGATAGTTTGCAGCATTAATGTTAATTATATTTTGGCACACATTCAGGGGCTTTGTGGGAAGTTGTGCCATTTGCATTAATGGGTTCCAGTTGGGATGTGAGATGGGGTTGGGGGGAGTGAGGCTGTATAATAGTTAACTGAATAGAACCATTCTTTTATTCAGCAATTAACCCCATCTGGGTAAATAATACTGAGTTGTGCAATGGAGAAGTTGCTCTTGAACGTAGTACCCAGAACTGGAGAACACTTCAAAAAGATCCAGTCCTGCAAATGATGACAAGATGCAGCAGATGCTGCCTCTCCCAAAGCATATAATACAGAGGATAGTGTATCATTGTACAGTACAGAGAGAGAGAGAGAGAGATGAAGAAAGCGAGAGAGAGAGGGGGAGATTGTGAGGGGCTTGAGCTCCTGTGATAACACTGATAACATGTCTGGATGCACTTACCTGCCTGGAAACCTGATCTTATTATTTTAAATTCTGTGGCTCAGTCACTTATAAACGGAGAGAGAGGGGGACACAGGGTGGGAGAGAGATGCTGGAGCAGTGAAGGAGAAAAAAAGACCTTTAAGTGTGACAGTGAAGGAAGGGTGGGGGGTAATTGCATTGTGCTCTGTCTGTTTCTCTCTCTGTCCCACTTTCTCAAATATTTGAGAGACATAGATATGTCCATCCTCATTTCTCATGACCCAAGCCCCCTCAGGACGTTCTAACACACCTGACCCATCACATGCAGTCTAAAAAGAGCTGTAATTACTTGATCAAGACTTGATCAAGACTTCCTACTCTGGAATGGGTGAAAATCTGATATGGCCAACCTGAGCAAAGGGTAGTGGCAGAGGGGGATCCAGGGCCTCCTAAAGAGAGGAACTGATCGTTCTATAGCAGCAAGACTGGATCAGCCTAAAGCCAAACTGCTCTTAGGCAGTCATGGTCCTAGGAGTCCTGTTATCCCATCATCCCACTGCAGCATGTAGGGTGCAGGGACAGAGCCTCTTCGGCCTGGGCTATGGAATGCACCACTGCAGGAGCAGAGGCCACTCACCTCCTCACCAGGCCTGGAATGTGAGCGGACACCCAGCCCTCCCTCTCTGTCCTCCCTTGTCTCGTCCTATCTCCTCACATCATCAATCGCTTTTACTGCTTTCCTCCATTTGCTGTCTGAAGTGTTCTTTACACTGAGAATTACAATTACAGCCTGTTATTTTATTTTGCTAGAGCCTCACGAACAAATGACATTTTTTTAAACGAACAAATCACTTACAGTACATTTGTCATTTTATAACGAACATACATCATTTAAATTGACTGAGAAACACAAAACCGTCTGGTAAAGGGAGAGGGATTACATTACAGGTCAACGGGAAAACGTGAGTGATGCAAACAATAATAAATGTAATTTATTTTTCTTTAATGAAATATACTTGACACCAGGACTGCATCATAGAAATAAACCAGCTACAGAGCAAACCTGCAAAGCACACATTCAGCGCTGGGCTTCTGTTTCTATCCCAGCAAATCCCCAAAATCAAACTTCAATCTATTTTCTTATGAGAGAACGTGTTTATGTTTTTATGAAGTCCTTTCAAAAGCAAATATCGGATGAAATTTTATGTATAGCCACACATGATATAACATATGTATACATATATATATGTAGAAATGTGTATATATTTTTAATCATAATATATACTTTGTCTATACTGTCTTTTCTGTATGACATAAAATTTCCTGAAGATAATAAACATCTCATGGAGTATAAGAGCCAAAATTACTGCCTCATAATCTACAGGGTTTAATATCTATAAATTAGTTTATGCATCAGTTAGATCCAGGTAAATTGCCTTGATGATTGATATATTTTATTCCAGCTCATCTTTATATGAATATATAAGAAAAGAAAAATTGGAATTACAAACCCCTACTTTAATGGGTTATGTTTCCAGCTCTGGTTTGTGTCATACGTGTTCCTCCTTAGCGTCATGACAAGTGCCATTTCAGCAAGTCACAGCGAGGACCAAGAACGCTGCTGCATTTGGTGGAGACATGCTGAGCATCTCTGCCTTATTCTCTGTGTAGTTTATTATCTAATCATGGAGCTGTCGGAAAGCCAGGCACGTTCAATGGACCCAAACGACATGGCCAATAGAGCGCCTAACAGACTGTGTCATCCCAGCCCCCAGAATCGAAAACAAACACACAGCTCTTGTTGCTTTTCTGCTGGGACTTGAACAAGGCCGGGCTCAGGGGGCAGGGCTGGGAGTCAAGGTAACAAAACCCGAACACTAGGCTCAAGCAAAATTTATCATAAGAAATAAACAGCTTATTTATTTCTTTGATCAGTGGTTAGTACGAAAGGGTAAAAAATGACGAGTAGTTTTGCAGATACATGATTTTGCAGGGTGCATTTGTTGAAATGACTTTTTTCAAACAGGTGCTTACATGACGGTGTCTTTAGTCAGTTTTAATGAATTGCCAAAAGTTTTTACGAGGGTTAGATTTCCTGTTCATTTCCTAAGCGTTAATGTTCCCAAAGTAATCCAAGCGTACCAGACAGTTTAGTGCATCACTGCATGTGCTACGAGAGTGCACTCCTAAAGTTCCTCTAACGACTTCATCTCTAGATTATTAGAACTTTTTACACTATACAGTATATGTATATATGGTCTCTTGAGAAATTAAACCCAGAGCAGCATACATAATCATGGCTTTCTAATAAAAGTTCTGAGCTGTTGCTTTTGTTCTTATAGCCTCTATTAATCATTAAAGGAACTTGTTCAAACTGTGAGAATGGCCTGCTCAACCACATCCCATTAGAGGAAAGAGCCAGAGAAAGAGTAGCTCCCTGTGAGGGTATCCCACACTTTAATGAAAGTCCTGTTTCACCTGCCTCAGGTAACTCTGCGAGGTGATTGTATCTGCCCAAACAATTACACTGTCACAATCAAAGGAAACAGACCTTAAATAGTCTGTCAGGTTTCGCAGGGAGCTAATAACCACTCATTTCTTTCCCAGCATGTCAGCAGGGCTCTGAATCCTCCCTTTGTTCTTCTGATCACCTGCTTCCAAATAGATTGCTTGTCATTACACTTCAAGCACTTAGATGTTCACGCTCAAAGCGGTGAGCGGTCCAGCCCTCAGGGCAAAAGCAGAACCGAGGTGATATCCATGCTGACAAAAGCCATCAACTGACCACTCTTCTCGCCCTCGGTAACTGGGAGCTTTCTCTTTTCTCTCTGCTGCCTCTAAAAGAAGGGGTTAAATGCTTATGGAGACTGCTGAAATCCATTAGTGCGGGTGTATGCTCTGACTTTTCAGCCACTGGACATACGTGTTGTGTGTTTCCCTTGTCATTTCTTCTGACTTTGATCAAGGCGGTCCAAGTGACTGTGAGCGTGTAAACAGTGCATGCCACTGGATCCTAATCTCTTTAATTTATGGCCTTATTACACATCCTCTCTGGTGAACACAATGTTTTTAATGCTCCACAGATCTCCTTCTTAGCCCCCCCTTTCCCATGCTGTAGGTTAATACCGGTTTCATGTTTTGGATCAATTAAAGGTCTAATAGTAACAGGGGAAGACACAGTGAAGAAAGGAGGCATCCTGCAGCTTCTCTTCCCCGGTTTAATGATTCGCCGGCAGCCTGGATATATGGCATGTGTGGAATGTTTGTCTCCCTATCCAGACTCATTGTGTCAAGAAAGAACAATCTGTGTACCTACCTCTGTGTGTGTGTGTGTGTGTGTGTGATCACTGATTTGAAGTGATTATTGAATCTATGACTGATGAATGTTCTCTTATAAGAACCAGAGCGACTGGTTTCATTTTACTTCTTCACCAGTACAGAATATATCCATGAGGTAAAGGGTTCAATTTAAAAAAAAAAATGCTGTTTTTCTTTTCTTTTAGAAAGCATTCATCTCTCTCTCTCTCTCTCTCTCTCTCTCTCTCTCTCTCTCTCTCTCTCTCTCTCTTTCTCTCTCTTTCTCTGGGACACCCCATTCATTCATTTTTATTAAACTTCAGCGCTCTCTGGGCTCATTTCCTTTCCCAGGTTCTTTCCTGTGGTTTTTAGTGGTTGAGTAGAGCGGGAGCAGACAAAGACAGGCCGAGGAGGTTGAAATGGTTTAGAGCATAGTCACCTATGGTTGGCATACATACGCCACCTGTTTATCAGACACTAGTCTCTTTATGTTACTGATTTAACGCTGTCAAACATGATTTTTTTTCTAATCTGGACATTTGAGATATAAATTTAAAGATAAAACAGAACCAATGAGTATTCTTATCTAATGCTTAATTCATGTGTATACATGTGTGTATGTGTGCATATGTAGGTATGAGTATGAATGTATTAATTTCCCCAAATTGATATTAATTGACAAGAGTTCTTCATGAACAAACCTGCAAATTTGAAACTTTCATTTTGAAAAAAAAAAACAAATTAACAAATTCAATTTAAATCTACCTACTCATCCTACCCTCTAATACATATTACATGATCTGTTTTTCCCCATACTAAATACCTGAGCAAACAAAAACGCTGTTTTATTTAAAAAAAAAAGAGAGACCTGTAACCAGATTATTTCTATTACTGCAAAAACATACAGTGTAGATTGCATACCACAAGTTCATGTGATATTTCATTTCAGTAAATGGTGCTGAATCATCTAATCATCCTTTCCCCCACTCCTGTCACTGTGCACCTTGATCTGTTACAGTAAGCATAGTTATAAGCCCCCAGGATATACGGCGTGAAAGATTATTCATCATCACACAACAGTAAACTTCCTCTCCGCATGCAGATGGCAAGCTGTTAGCCTAATGAGATGCATACCAACGATTAAAGCCTGCGAGACAGATTGGGCCTCCTGCTAGCTTCGTCCACTGCGGTCAGAGACCTTCCCCGTACTGCCCTGCAGGCGAGCTGTTTCAGCTACACTACCCTCTTTACATCCACAGCTTCTAGAATCTCCTCAGGCTACCCGTACATGTTTGCATCTCTTCATGTTCATCAGACCTAGACAGCGGATAAAGTGTTCATATTATAAGACATGGCAGAATTTTTTAACGTTATTCTTTACTGAATAAGTCTCCCTACCTTCAAGTATTCTTAGTGGATGGATTCAGGCTATATATGTCTGTTGATATTTTCCAGTCCTCCTTTGATCAGTTAACATGCATTTCTTGAGTCTTTGAGCAGAGAAAAAGATGTTGCTGCTACACGTCATGAGATGAACTGTCTATAGTCAGCATACCTGAACTTAAACAGGGTTGCACTGCTTTCAAAGGTCACTGTATTTCCTAATTGATTATCAGTTAGCAGTTTCAGCCTTTCTACACTCTTCACCGCAACCTGAGTCACTGCACAGAAGCAGCTGCTGAAAATTCCACATGGTCCTCGTAACTTTCCTCAAAACATGACATTTAAAAGAGTACATTCAAGATATACCACATGAGAGGAACCACTGAATTCTCCCCGAGTCTCCGGTGCCTGTGACCTCTTCTGCACTTCATATTTCTCCTCTCAAAAAGTGTGTGGTGACCCCGGTCATCTTTCAGGCTTACTGGTCCTATTAAATGTTACCAGAGTAGCAAGATAAATATAATATTACCGACTCAGTCACTCCTGAGAACACCACTATAGGCAGCAAGGCTTAGTTGGCTCTTCCTCTTACGGAACATTCCTAGCCTTGACTTTGAGGACCAGATTGAAAATAATCACAAACCCACTGAATGGTGCTCAACAAACCTTCACACATTTGTACAAACCTCACAGTGAGGGGCTGTTCAGACCAATTTGGTTATTATCTTCTTTTAAATACTGAGCCCAAACAAGAGCTTTTATTTATTTTCTTACCAGAGGGATGTTCTCTCTGGGATATTGTCTGATGTACTGATTGTTTTGAGAGGGGTTTCTTTGTGAAATCTCTCCCTGCCTAAAACAACAGTGCTTCAGAAGAGTGAAATTATCCACTGCAGACACTTTTGACTCTCCTCCAGGTCTGTCAAATTGAGTGTGCTTGCTTGTCTTCCTCTTGCATTCACTTCTTCTATGTCCTCTTCTTCCTCTATTTTCGTTTTTTTCCCTAAAAGTCCACTTTAGATGGTGAATGATTGGTAACTAAAGATTTATCACCTCTACCAAGTTACATCATTTTTCTTCTAATGGTTGCATTGTGGCATGTTTTAATGGATCATATTTATGTAAACGGGCCGTATGATCAAAGCAGTGATGTGTGATTTCATTTCAGCTTCGCTCAGCAGCACTCAAGCCCGTAGACTGTTTGCTCACAGATTTAGTAATGTTTTGGCTCTTTCAATTTGAAGATTAATTTTGGCTTTTTTTTTTACACAACTTGGCTGTCAGAAGATAAAACCTGGAGTTCTATCTCCAGTATTGTTGCTGTTTCACTGGCATATTGCACTGTAGAGTAAGTGTCATTTTAAAAGTATCCAGTGTCCTCTGTTTCAAATTGAAATTACTTGGCCAGGGCTTACTTTCAGCGCAGTCCAGTTATCTGCCAAATCTATCAGCATCAGCAGAATTTTGATACATTCCGGGTCTGCGTTCACACAGCCTTTTAGAATAAGAGTGCTGATCTGAGATCATATTCCTTATGTCTGTCTTACTTTTCAGCACTGAGATATAACCCAGAATTTCTGACAATCTCAGGCATTGAAACGGAAATTCTGGGACAAAGCCAATTCTAGAGGGCTGGGAAACACCCTCTCTCCACTACTCATACGTACCATTAATAGTCATTGCTAACAAGTATAAATAAATTAGTTATATAGTAATGCTTTTTGTGATTTTTCTGGAAAAAAAAGTATAGAACATAAAATCAATAAATATGCTCACCACTTGTCTGAGATTTTGATTCCATCAAGTTGTGTCATGGCTATTTAGCTCGAGCAGTAAACTGATATAAACAGCAGTTTTACTATGAAATTTATTTGGAATACGGTCTTGAAAGTGAATCTCTTTCTCTTTTAAAGGCCATTTTGAAAACATTCCTCAAGAGACTCTAATTTTGGAGGATCTTAACAGACAACAGATGTAGTATGTAGGTTTCTGAAGTCTGTGGAAGTACCATCTCTCTTCAAGCTTCCCTTTTTACGCCTCCCTTCTTTCTTTATCCTTTTCGCAAAGTTTGTTTTAGTCACCCGTGTCAGCATGAGGGAGAGCATGAGCTGTGTTATGGTCGTTCCAGCTGGAATGAGAGAAGAGTAGAGTTGGTTCATCGGGCCAGGACTTTTCCTCCTGCGTAGCCCTAACTCTGACCTTGGGTCGGGCATCATGTTTGTTCCCTCCATGATAGATTCCCATAAAAAAATGTTCCACAGTTTGATCTAGAGAAGAGAGGTGTAGCTCTGCTGAGTGAAGGTGAAAAAAAAAGTAGAAATAAACATGCTCTAGTGTCTTTTCAGGCCACTATCTCACTCTGATCCAAATCATGATGTTTAACAGAGGCAAATTAACAGAGTAAGGGAAAAAGAGGGAGAGAGAGGGAAACGTATGAAACTGTGCCTTTCAAAAGTCTTCTTTACTTCCTGCTTTGAGCAAATGCAGTGCAGTTCACACTGGAGCACCTGATTAATAGTGAAGCTTACGATTTGTGAGAGGTAGCCTTTTTTTTTCCAAATGAGGCTAGTGTTGTACAAAGAGAGCAAGAGGGAAATGGAAAGGAAGAAGAAAGAGGGTTAATGGCAGAGCTATGCTCGGATAGATTAATATCAACTCACTTGTTAGTGAGGTAATGCACTTCTCTTTTGAACTGTGTGGTAAATCGATAGACATTATTTCAAGTTTACTGTTTGATTCCCATCAGCAGTTAAACACACACAAAAACACACAGAGTATGAAGGTGTAGCAGGTGTGTGGCGTGCTGTTTTGGTCCAATACTCCTGCCATACATGACTCAAGGGGCCTCCTTCTGTCACACATTTTCCACTCAGTGTTAAAACTCTGCATGAAGCATGTGCACAACAGCACTCTGGGTGCATCTGGAAGCATCTTTGGAATCTGATTTTGTGAGCTGAGTATGTACAAAAACCATGCACAATTCCTATACCAGGTTTTTGTTATTAGGCATGTTTAACATATGTGTTTGTAAGTATTAGGCATGTGCTGAATAATAAATGGTCATATTATTCCTAATAACGTTCTGTTTATATATACGGATTACAATATGCTCACACCAGTGTGTGTACATTTACATTTACAGCATTTGGCAGATGCCCTTATCCAGAGCGTGTACATAAGTGCTTAAATCTCTCTCATTGGATACATTAATGCTGGTTCACTAGGTTGCATGCTTAAGATACCATGAGTTTAAAACATTGTTCAAAGTTACAATAAAAAAGTTTGAAAGTTTTTCTTTTGTTTTTTTTTTGTTTTTTTAAATAAATGCAGAAGATAGGGAAAGAAGTGCTAGTTGAAAAACAATAAATTCTGTGTAAATTCTGACATTTAAACCACATTATTGTTGCATTCTTAAATCTGCTTGGATAGGTATGCTTTCTATAACTGCAACTTTTAAAGTTCTAGCTGTAAATTAAATCCCAGGTTTTTATTAATGCACTTGTTCTAAAATGTTTCCGTTCATTTACACCAATTTGTATGGCGTAAGTGCTAGAACAAAGTCTAATAATAAACATTTTGGGGAGAAAAATGAGATGTTTATATATATAGAAGAATTATGGAAGGAGTTTCAGATGCCACACACTGTAACAGTGAGTCTTCAAAAAATGTGCTTTATGTTTCCCCGTAACACAATGTTTTTTTAATTTATTTTTCTTAATGACTTTAAGAGAGTGAAAAAAAAGAGAGGCTGTTGAGGGAATGAATGTTTATAGCTACTATATTATGGAAGGGATTACCAGAACTAGCTTGCAAACCTCTCACAAATTTATAGAGTTAAACATGAAATGTTGCTTGTTAATAAATTTTAAATTGCAAGTATTGGCAAATTGCTATGGTAGAGCAGGAAAAAACACTACATGATGATTATTGGATAATAATAATTCACTATTGTGTGTAGCGAAGTGGATTATTTTCCATTAACAGCTCAGCCTATCATGTTTTATTCTTTACATATCGTCAAATGATTATTGGCACAGTAACGCTGTGCATTAACATGTATGAAACATTAAAAATCTTGCTCTTGCAGGAGTCCAATTCAATCCCAGAAGTGCCTTAGAGATGTCAAGGAAAGCTGTAGTTGTGGACCTCACATAAAGGTATCTATTACACTGACTACCAAAGAAATGCTCTTTTAATTAGCCACATCTATCTTTTTTGCATGTTTTGACAGAAATTCTTATATAAACATACAGCAAAAGAGAGACAGAGCAACACAAAGCATGCTCATTTTTAAGTTTGACAGAGCCACTCAGTAAAAACAACAGTGACCCGGCTGTGCCACGCTTTCCATCATGGCTTTTCTTCCCCCTCTATATGCTTTTAAGCAGAACACCTGCAAGAAAACAGAAATTCATGACAAATAGGTCATTTCATATAACACACAGAGTCTTAGCTTGGATGTAGGACTACTTTTGCAAATACATCAGTGGAATGAAAGTTGCTTTGGAATCTTATGAGTTCAAAAGACAATCCACAATACTTATCAGCGTTTATAATCAGTTATGTACGTAAAAGTATTGACTGCCTTCTGATAGTAGCACCATTGGGAATTCATCTCTATCTAACCAGTGATACAGCAGCTCCTAAGTTCTTTATCCTGTCTAGCTCTCTCACCTTTTCCTCATCAAGCTTCCCAAGTTTCATCATTCATACAAATACAGCGATTAACGGCTGCCTACCTAGAGGAACTGAGTCTTCTTTATAACTCTTTGCAACTTTTTAAAAAACCTGCAAAAATTGAGCTTTTGTTAACTCGTTTCTCATTTCTTGTTATTGTCCTTCGGCAGCTCATTTAATATTTCCACACATTTTGATTTTAGCACAGGTATTTCACCACATACCCTTCCTGATGCAACCCTACCATTTTATTCGGGCTTGCGACTGGAGAGTTAATCCCTTGGTGGCTACATTGGTTCCCTGCCTGGGAATCGAGCCTCTGCCATAGTGGTGATCGGCAGGACCCTGTCGATCTTGCCACTGCCATGGACCCCTAACTCAATTCTCATTAATATGGCTAATTTGCTGGAAAAAATGTGAGTGAGATTAGATATGCTTACATGTTTGTTTTTAGTAACTAGCAGTAAAAAGGGATTATTAAATGGGATTATTCAAATGTGATCACAAAATCAGTGCAGCAAGAAAACCTGTTACCCCCTCATGAGAACAATAAAAATACAGCACTAACCAACAAATTATCACCAGAATCGCTAAGCACATCGGAAATATTTCATATAAACATATATGTGTTTCTGGTTGGACTTTCACTTTACAGCCAGCAATACTGGAACATCCACATCTAGCATCTCTCTGAATGCTCATGGTGCCATGCTTGAAATAAAGAGGTGTAAAAGCAGAACCTGTGCTTTGGAACTCTTGTAATTGGTATATTACAAGTGTTTATATGTTGGGCAAAGGAAAAAAGAGCTTTGACATTTTACATACTCATAAATGAATGTTTTCATGCTAGGCTTTTACGTTATCTGTTGGTAATGCTGTGTTTACAGTGCGGCCAGTATGAGGTCACATAGCTTATCTTGGCGAGGAGGCTGAGAGCAGTAGGGAGGCAGCAGTTTTGGACCAGCATGCTTTTGGACCAGTATGGCTTTAGGAACAGCATGCAGTTGACCCGGCTCACTGTCTCTCTGATTCCTCACTGACTCGCCTCTTAGTTACACACTGGTACCTCACTGTTTAAAAGGATGGTGTGAATTTTATTGAACATGAAACAACATGGGCATCTCTCCACATGCATAGCTGGTGCCAAAAATCAGAGAATAAATGCAAGAGGAATGAAAACCTCCCTGGGGCCCAGGGCACGATTTGCCTTGAGTAAAAAAAAATAAAAGAAAGTGAGAAAGGGAAAGAGAGCCTACTCACCTAAAATGTTTTTTTCTTTACATTGTTACAGGTGTCTGCATTGCATAGTAGCAGAGAGGCCTCTGCCATTCTCCTGACTGGACAAGATGGTGTAATGGGAATTGCCAGCTGCAGTGGTAATTACAGAGGAGGACCATGACTGTTTTTCTTCTGGGAGGCATGCAGCTGAACTGATTTTTCATTTACATGCTTTAAGTGAGATGAAGTAGCTTTACAAATGGGTTTGAGCTATACATTAGTGAGAGTGGATATGTGCTATTTTTCAAGTGTTGCTCTTTGCCACCATTGAATTGTTTTAACATGCCTTCTTGTTCTCATTGTATTAAAGTTATTAGGCTTCAAGGCATGCTCAGTGAGCCGATACAAATGACTCTCTTACCTTTGGCCATACAAGAGTCATTTCCCCGTCGATTAATCAAAATAGCTTCCATGACTAGTGAGAAATGCTTGCGGTATGTAAATATTCATGGAGTGCTAGAGTATGACATTTATTTTGTAAATGCTTAAAAACTGGGTGATCTTTTCGATTTTAGTCCATTTACTGTCATTATGATAGATAGCAAAAATCCCATAGTCAGGTGGATGGAAGCTCTACAACCAATAAGGAAGTGCAAACAGTTTTTTCCCCCACAGTGACTGAACCTACAGACATGTGCTCTGTGTGTACTAGTGAAATGAGAAAGTCAGTTGGCTATGACTTCTGAAAACTTTCACTAATGACATTAGGGCTATGAACACTTTAGCTCCAGCACTGCCAAATTGGAAGAAGGGGAGAAGTGGGGCGTTTGAATGTAAGCAGATGGCACTATTTTACTCTGCACCAGGCCATCTGGAGTTTGCTTAAACTGATGACTTCATAATCAAACATTGGCCCTTTTGCCAAACATGGCACCCGCCACACACACACACACACACACACACACACACACACACACACACACACACACACAAGCTCACACTTCATTTTGCAAAGCCAGAAATATATGGGATTTCATTGCAGTAACAGCAAACCACCAAAACATAACCTATGCCCACAAAGTACCCTTGTAATAAAATGAAATCATCAGAATTATATTTATAAGATTGACATGCAAGGCTTCTGGACAATAGACGTGAACAGTGTTAAGTGAAGCAAGTGAAGCTTAGCTGATTCTGTCACTCTCTAACAGTTTAGGAGTGTGTGTTTAAGTGTCTTGAGACTTGTGATATGAAGCATTGCACGTTGCTCTTGGAACCAGAAGTACACTCGTGTAATAAAAAAATGACTGTTATTGTTTGTACTAGGTTTCGCTGTTTTCCATATTTTCTACACTTGCTGAATTGTTTTTGCATGCGCCAGACCTCCATACCTTCTGGCTTGCCTCTAACCCGCTGGCTGAAAATGGTCTCTTGTGGTGATTAAGTGCTTTGTTTTGATTTATGATATGTCTTATTTCTGAGTAGTTATCTGCCTAGAACATTGTAACAAGCTTATGGATTTGGAGCATCATACGAGTGAGAAGATATGCTTAGAAACGTTTTGCAGGTCTAATGGTCTGCACATTTTTCTGGCCTGTGGCCAACATAATTAGTATTACGCAATACTATGTAACAGGCACAGAAGAGTTTAGTTTCATTTAAAAGGTAATGGGGACTAAGCTACAAAATCACAATCACAAAAAACTAAACTACAATATAGGATTTTTATTGTGGGTATGATTACATAATTGATTTGACATTTGCTGACATTTGTGATAAAATGTACTGTAAATTAAAATGTTTTCAGAATAATGTATGTTTAACAATGGGGTAATACTTAGGGTTGACCTCAGTTCCATGGACAACAAACATTAGGCAAAAGTCTTCACAGACTTTCTGAAAAAGCTAAAAATCCATTTACTGACATGTGTTCTCTGTTCCTTGTGGACAGCCTGTGGGAGGATGGAGTAAAATATCACAGAGGTCCACTGAATTCCTATTAAAGCATAATATATTATCTCAAGGCTACAATTAGAGAGGTATCTGGATCTGTTATGAAGCAAAAAGGCATCTAAAATCAGTCAGAGTCCTCTGGTAATCCATCAGCACCATTTGCATCATTATATCAACACAAAATACCATTACTGACCATTAAAAAAGCACAAGAAATCACTAGACACCAGTAATGGTTTCTGTTTTGTTTGTTTAGAAGGCCTCCTTTGAGACACCTGCAGGTGTTGGGTGAGTTAAATAGAAAATGTCCATGTCATTGCCACTTAAGTCATATTGGAACTGTATTTTCCATAGTATGGTTTTCCCTCTTTGAAGCGTTGAGGTAATTTAACTTTATGACATCAGAATAACATTTATGGACTAACAGATTTTTACAGTCATAATGTAGTACCACTTGCAGTTACTATAAACTCTTCAATTATAATGAATTATAATAAGTGAATATTCAAATATAAGTCTTTGTTGTTCATTGTTAATAACATTTTATAACAAATCAAGAGTGCATGAAACTGGCCATGAGGTGAAAATACCCCCTGAGGAGATGCTGGTCTATTGGCCATGGCCAAGGCACCATAAACACACATTCACACACTAATTCATCCCTTAGAAAATTTGCCACAGCCAATCCACCTGCTGGCATGTCTTTAGGAGGAAACCTGAGAACCTGGAGGAAATTTACAAAAACAGAAGTACAAAATGTGAAACTCTGTATAGACAGTAACCTGATCTTAGGATTGAACTGGTGCCCTGGACTTGTGACCTGCCAACTCTACCCCTACTCCACCATGCCACCCACATGGGACCTTTGTCATGCCATATTGAATAAAATGCTACACTCATCAGCCACAACATTAAGACCACTGCCTAACGTTGTGTAGGTCCCCCTTGTTTCACCGTAACAGCTTGAGGCATGGACTCCACCAACCCCCTGATTGTATGTTGTGGTATCTGGCACCAAGACGTTAGCAGTAGATCCTTTAAGTCCTGTAACTTGCAAGGTGAGACTCCATGGATTTTGACTTGTTTGTCCAGAAGATCCCAAAGGTGCTTAATCAGATTGTGAACTCTTTGTCATTAGGCATAAATAGGAATTAATTAGGGATAAATGCAAATAAATGTATGTAAAAACTTAATGTTCTATAAAGCTGCTTTGAGACAATATCCTTTGTCAAAAGTGCTATATAAATAAAATTCAATTGAATTGAAATTGTCCTCAAATCATTTCTGAACATTTTTCAGGACAGAACGTTATCCTGCTGAAAGACTGCTATATTATATAATATCTAATATAATAACTGCAATTAGGGAAATCTGTTGCCATGAAGGGGTTTACTTGGTCTACAACAATGTTTAGGTAGGTGGTAGGTCTCGAAATAAGATGAATGCCATGACCCAAGATTTCCCAGCAGAACACTGACTTGAGCATTACACTGCCTTTTCCGGATTGTTTTCTCCCATAATGCATCCTGGTGCCATGTTTTCCTCAGGTAAGCAACACTCAGGTTTGCAGCTATGTTTACACAGCAGGCAGCAATGTATTGTGTGTTCTGACACTTTTTGGGCTACAGTAGCTTTTCTGTGGGATCAGACCATAAGTACCAGCCTTTACTCTCCATATGCATCATTAAGCATATGGCACCCCTGACCCTGTCACTAGTTCACTGGTTCCATGGACAATTTTGGTAGGTTCTAATCACCGCATAACAGGCACACCCAAAAATACCTTTTATTTTATAAATGGTCTGACCCAGTCATCCAGCCTTCACAATTTGGCCCATTTTTCTGTTTCCTGTTTCAAACACAACTCTGATTAACTTACTTTTATAGTCTTCACCTGTAGGTGGCTTAATGTTATGGCTGATTGGTGTATCTGGTCAAAAGTATTTGATTATCTGGACCCACCCCAAACTGTTGCCACACTATTGTATAGAGTTTTTGTGTCTTGTAGAAAGAGGATTTCCTTCATTGTAACTAAGGGGCCTAAACCTGTTCCAGCTTGACAGTGCCCCTGTGCACAAAGTGAGCACCTTGAAGATATGGTATGCAAAGGTTTGTGCATAAAGACACAAGTGGCCTGCAAAGAGCCTGACCTTAGCCTAACTGAACACTTTTGAAATGTACTGGAACTCTGACAGTGCATCAAGCTTTCTTCTCTGAAATCAGATCCTTCCAGTAGTAATGCTCTTGTGGCTAATTGGGAACAAATCCCCATAGCCAGATTTAGTAGAAAGCCTTCTCAGCAGTGTATCTTGGAATAGAAGCATTTTAATTACTCAATTGTTGTCCACCCTTCCACCAAATGGCTTTTTGAGACCTAGATATTGATGACTCTTCACTAAGCTTCATTGAGCATGCTGAAATTTTTGAGTGCACTATGCCCTCCTCAAAATACTCCTGCCCAATACAAGGAGTACAAAACTGCTCATAGGCAGGGCATGAGGCATGGTCATGATCATGAACAAAAAACAACCATTCAAACCAACAATTCCTTGAAGACATTGTGAGGCATGGCCATGACCACAGGGGAAAGACCACCTGCTTTCATGCTTGAGGCAAAGACCCCCAGATCTCTCAGATCTGGCCTGAGGTGAAGCACCTGACCCCACATCTGTGTGAGGAAACATCATTCAGCACAGTGGGAAGTGCTTTGCTTTTCTGCTCAGTGGTTGAATAATAACCACAAACCAAGAGCATCCTGGAACTACAAGAACTACCTAGAAGCTTCCTCTTTTATTTTAACAAGAGATGGCGGTTTTCTTGAGGAACTATTGCTCTGGGAGGGCCTAGGCAAAGTTTTGGTTACTTTGGCATCTCCCTTTGTTAGTGAATTTACTTTAACCTTGGCCTACAAAAGCGGTACCATTTATCAATTACATCTGCACATCTGCACCTATGTACTCATATTAAATAATGTTACAAACATTTAGTTATTGTAGAGTATGTTTTTCCACACCATTTTACTCTTCTTCTCGGCATTCTATTAAGTCAGGGCTGAAGTTGTTTTAGATTTTGTTTTAATGAGAAAGAGAAAGTCCAGGGCACTAAGAGTGCCGTAATGATGATTTGATTAGCAGAACTGCACTTAAACACTAAGCTATTGTTGAACAAGCTAATGAAAAACATTTTCAAATAATTAAATGATGTTGCATAATATGGCTAATACATGAGCAGCTGAGCCAACACTGGAAGAAACTGTAGTAGTTTTATGTTAGAAGTGAGTGGTGGGGGTTTCAGAGTGGCGCAGCAATTGTTTGTGGTTTTAAGGTTTGAGACTTAGACTACAATGATGCCACATACATCCATGGTTTGGGGTCTAAGACAGCAAAATTGGTAACACTAAGAAAGTAGTTTGTGTTTTCTTTCAGGTGTGGTCAGCTCCCCTGTGACATAGCATGAACAGCAGTTTAAAAAGATATGGTTGGTGGTTTCGTGTGTCTCAGAGGAAACACATGTTAGCCTTCACCCTGTCTGGGTAGTAGCTCTTGTGTGATATGGGGAATCTAGTTAGTGTGCGAGCTAGTGGGCGGGAATTGGCAAATTAACAAACCGAAGAAGAAGAGTTTAAATAACATGAGTTGTGCGCTATCTAAATGAGGTTGTGCAGTACACAAGAGGTTGGAACTCAGAACTTGTTCTGCATGTCAATTACAAAATACCTTTGTGTATTTGGGTACCTTTGGGCCAGGCTTGGTCAATCACAGATAAGAAAGATGACACGTTTCTGTTTACATCATTGCTGTTTCTGTCTACTATAAATACTATTACTTTTAACTAAAAAATTCAATTTCAAGTTCAAGAATTAAATTTTCTTACATTCATTTTTGTTATGCAGGTAAAAGAGGAAACCAATTACTTGCGCACTTTTACATTGGATTTTTCTATTGAGAACATTAATATAGTATAAGTAAATAATTTCCTTTCTTCTGCAGTTATACATCTTTATAGTCCCCCTGTGGGGGGGGGTTGACTAACTCAGCTGTGTGCATGCTTGATACTATGATTTTTATTTGACTTGTGGTAACAGGGCACCCTGCACTGGTTTCACACTTTCACCTCTGTGTGCTTAAGTCAGGTCAGGGGCCTGGAATGTCAGCCAGCTCAGTCCTGTCAGCATTGCCTGAAACCAGGTCCTGGAGGGGGGAAAAGGAGTCAGAATAGCCGTAAGCCACTTGATTTTAGGTTGGCGGACACAGCTGCAGCCTGTACCACTTCATTAAAACTGTCATCTACTTCATAACATAGAACAGAGCAGAGAGTTAGTGCCATGGGGCTTAGACTGACTCATGTCACTTTGTAATGTCAAAAGTCTCAGGTTGTGCATGAGAGGGAGAGTATGCCAACAATGATCTCTTAATTATGTACACTGAGCATATAGGTGTGTGAATATAAATTCTTACATACCATGTGCATTTATTTACCCATTATTATATATAATATAATGACATAAGGTCAACATGTTTTTTTGATATCCCTGCTGATGATAACTGCCTACAACTGATGAACATACTTTGATTTTATCATTCACATAATTCAGTGCTATACTACAGAATGAAAGGTTATATGAGTGCACATATTGCACTTTAAGACCACATACCATAAAAATGAGTTTGCACTACATTTATCAAATCTCTTTTATTGGAAAACACATTGTTCTCTCTCTCTCCCTCTCTCTCTCTCTCTCTCTCTCTCTCTCTCTCTCCTCAAAAAAAAAAAAATTCAATGACCCTAATTTGGTGAGTATAAAATGATTGTATTTCTATTCCATATTTCAAAATCTACAGTGTTGCAGTATAGGTCTAAATGGATTTTAATGCTTTGCCATGTTGTTTGTACTTTGTACTGTGTAGTGTATGTACATGTCTGTGATAAATTGTATAGTGCATTTTGTTGTGGTTTTGTTTCCTAACAATACTGCGCTGTACTGTAAGTAAACATAAGCGAGGAAAGTGACCTGTTCATAACCCTTTGTAATGTTTCTTAGAAATAGATTTGTCTAAGCCACATTTTTCATGTTATTTTAACGCTAATATGTATCAACGGCCATTTTTGACTAATCAAATGCAAATCAAATATATATATATATATATATATATATATATATATATATATATATATATATATATATATTAAATTTCATATTTAGGGTTCACAAAATGTCTAAATTGCCTAAGATGGATGCTTTCTTTCTCTTATTTTTAACCATTACAGAGTTAATTAAAGAAGAAAAAAGTTAAACAGGAAATAAAAAAGGGTAAAGAAAAAGAGACAGTGAAGAAAGCCTTATTGGGTTTTGTGCTGAGTGATTTTCATTGAGTCTCCTTTTTTGCCACCCAGGTCACTCACGAGAACCCCCAGACAGGAATTCCAGCTCAGCTTATCTGAGCAGCCCATCTACACACAACTACGAGGGGGGGAGGCTGCAGTGAGTGGGGGCCATCGTAGAGGCCTAGATTAGGAAAAGAGGAAGCCTATGCTTGAGGTGTGCTGTTCATTTCTATTTATTTTCTAGCATCTACTAGATTCTGTCAGAAAGGTCTATGTAAATGTAGATGAGTTTATATCAAGTTTACCACCTAGAGAGCAACTGTACTGTGCCATGTAGTACAACTGTGTTTAGCGATAGATAAAGGATTACAGAGAGAGGATTACTCGCTCTGTTTCTGCCTCTCTCAGGGGTCGATCAGAATGACCCAGTGCTTGATTAGGTCAGTATAACACAGCCACTGTGCAGTAAGTGCACATCTAATAGAGCCGGTTTGGCTCCCAGTGTGGCTCCCTCTGTTCTTCTGCTCGAATGCAGGACATTACAAGTCAAACAGACTGTGTGCTAAAGCTGCCAGTTCTTCCTACTGGACTTAAATGCATTTGAGGTCAGTTGTCACCTGGGTTTACAGATTGATTTTTCCTCCGGGGGCATGATTTCATTTTATTTTGGAAAAAATGAAGGAATGAAAAGAGCTCATAACTGAAAGGTTGCCCAAGAAAACAGTGGAAAAGATGTTTGTGATTCTGATTGAATAAAATGGACCAGCTGCTGCAGCACACTACTTGACCTATTAGTTTTATGATATCTAATGCTAGAAATAAAATCTAAATCTGAGCATGCATTTTTCATTTAGGATATAACTCACTCACACAAGAGCTGTTTCAAAGTCAGTAAGTCCACATCTATTATGTAAAATATCTGTCAAATATAAAAAAATAGCTAAAATGTTAAGAACTATTAAAGGAAAATTCAAAATAATAATTTCTATAATATATAATATTGTGATGTTTTTGCCTATAGTAAAATAAAAATGATATTTTTATCATTTTATAAAAAAAAATATAATTGTATTAAAATTAATAATAAATACATATAAAATAAATAAAGAAATAAATATTAAAAATGTTATGTGTTAAAATATGTGCTTTAAAAAAGATTTTTTAAAGCACATATAGGTTGATAATACACATTTGTGCAGATAAGGAATTAAGGTTTTTTTTCTCCCTTGTAAGCCATGATTCTCTGTGACAAGAAGAAATGTAAATAAAGTCTCTAAACCACGTAATTAACCATACATATTATATATATATACAAGACCTGAAAGACAAGGGGACGTGAATAATATAACAAGCCAGTTCTCTTTGGATTTTAGTAGTCTGTTATGCTAAACCAGCTAAAAATCACTAGCACAACTATAATTTTAATCTGCTATGCTATTGTGATTCAGCAAGCCTAGTCCAAACTCCAGCAAGCTTCATTTTAAGGGTAAATGCAGCTTTCTCGCAGTAGGAGCTACATAAAAGACGGTTTATTGGCATTTTAAAAGACCATATTTTATACAGACAGTAAATAATGGTGCCCAACATGGTGCTGCAAAGTAACATCTAAAAATGTTAGAAATGCTCTGTCCATCTGTTAACGAACTTCAAAGGCCCAGAAAGCCAGCTGAGCATATTTAATAACTCATCTGAAATAAAGTGCTGTCCTTTGTCCATTCCTTCTTTGGATGCAAGCCAGAAGTCAGATGCATCTGAAGCCAGCCAGAATAAACTTTTAGTATTAGCTTGGTCCTGTAGTACTCTAAGACTAAAGGTATATCCTTATTATATAAGCTAACTGATTTTAACAAAGTTGCTGTAAAATATTTCTGCCTGCGATCCATAAGCCTTTTCAGCATCTACGTCTATTAAAGTTATGTTGTACCTTGTAAAATTAAGATGATTACAGTTAAGAAAGTTTTAGAATTTAGGAATGAAATTGTTGCATGTTTGTGATAGTTCACTATGAGAGATTTGTTTTTCATAAAGCTTCAAACAGGAGAGTGTGTGTTTGTTTGAATCAAGAGGACAAACCTTGCGTGCACAATCTGCAATTAGACTGATCAGTAATGGCTTTTGAAGTCATGCATCCTGCCTCATTCCTGTGCTTGCGGTAGGGGCCATGACTCCATGCGGAGGAAGAAGGAGGCGGATCGGCAGAGTGTGTTTGAGATTTTGTGTAAGTGTGTCCTCTTCGAAAAGAACTGAAACATTGATAGACTACAACAACAATCAATATTTCAGTAAATAATTTCGATAAATGATTTGTTTTAGTGTTTATATTTATTATTATTATTATTTATATTTATGTTTATTCTGTGCATGGCAAGAGAAAGGGTAAATAGATGGTACCTGTGGCTTTGAACCAAGAACCTAGATGACCTCTGCAAATCCCAGGTAAGTGTGTGTCACTCACTCACATGTGCACACAAGCAGTTTCAGACAAGTGAGTCCTTGCAAGCCAAAAAGAAAATAACAAACAGTTAAGAAGAAAACAATGGAATATGACTTGACAGACACATAATTGGAATAAATCAGAAGACTAAAATAAGCTCTTGCATTTCAGTACCTATTTAAACCTTTTCGTCCATTGCAAATGTGCAAAATGTGTTCATGCCTTTACCATACAAAAATACTCTATCATCTCTCTGTGCAGATGTGTAAAAGCAATTTTTCACCAAGAGAAAAATCAGGCAAAAGCCTCATTAGCTCATGTTTCCCTGTATTATCTATGATTAACTCTGACTGCTCAGTCGCCTTAATAACACTTCAATGCATGTGTCAGTGTGTGTGGGTGGGTGGGTGGGGGGGGGGGGATCTTGGTTGGGACCAAATGGGATAAGAATAGCTGTCAATTTTGACCTCATTGGGACATTTGGCGGTCCCCTCTAGAAAAAAGTAATTTCCCCCAAAAACTGCAGCATTTATTTAAACATCGACTCAAAGGTTTCCTTTTATTTAACAATGTTAGGGTTAAGTTTAGGTGTAGCATAGTATTAATTAGCTGCATTAATAATTTTGAGTAAGATGTGAGTGTGTGTGTGTGTGTGTGTGTGTGTGTGTGTGTGTGTGTGTGTGTGTATGTGTGTGTATGTGTGTGTGTATATGTGTGTATGTGTGTGTGTGTGTGTGTGTGTGTGTGTGTTATTTTAATTGGTCTCGTGCACTGTAGGATGGATTGTGAAATGATTATGCATATTAAATAGATGCTATATTTCATCCATACTACAATAAGTTATTACATAGGGAGGAAAAGGTTTATAATATCAAACTTTTCACTGTGACAGTGCAGAACATTCATCATGGGATTTTTACAAATGTAGTAAGAGCTTGTACTTAGGGGTAAATTTTTTTTGCGATTATAAACAAAATTTTTATTATAAAAGAACATTTTCATTTTTTTTAATTAATACAGCATAGAAGTAGCAATTGAAGCGGCATTATATTTCACTGAGAAGGTAACACTTATATGGCTTATGTTGCTTTATTAAGACATGTTTTCTGCACATAGGTTGGCGAAACATTCATATTAGATCATATTCCTGAATTAGAGACTTCTCTGTCTGTGCCTAAAAAAGAGAGCAAAAAGAGAGGGATGGAGCAGGGGAATGTAGATGTAGATGTATATGATAAGGTGACTGAGAAGTCCAAATTGGGTTGTGGAGTGTGGATCATTCAAGGCACACAGAGCAGCCAGATGAAGCAGCTGGGCCATTAGTGTGTCCAGGCAGGAGTGCCCTTTCTTCAAGTCAGCCTAATGGGCCCGCCTGAACTTTCATGTGATAAATGTTGTTTATATTAGGGCTCAGCCCCTTACATTAGTGTCTTTCAAATGCCTCTTGGCCTGGTTGAAGTTCAGTGTTTCTAAATACTTCAGTGCCCTCCTGTGTAGTGGCTATTATGGTGGTGTTGGAGCAGGAGAGGGCTGAAAGGGTAAGACTAATTGAGCAGGAGTGAGTGTGGACTGTTGTAGCGTGCAATGGAAAGTCTATGGTCATTGCAGTGACCCAGGGGCTCACCTGTGAATGAACTGCTGAGAGCAGACACTGCCCCCTATAGGCATTATCTTGCTTTTTGCTCAGCCGCAAATGCTAATATATTCGACAAAAAAGTTGGTGGTCTCTAGGTAGAAAAGAACTCAGTAGTATTGTGTTATAATATTATACATGTGATTTTTCCATAAATGGCTCATAGCGTATATGTGATTATCTTGTTATTATTAATATTAACAATTACTAATATTTAAATGTATGTAATGATGTTCAATGAAATACAGAAAGAAACATTCTTAAGGTTTCTAAACTCTCTAATAGGAATTTCTTTCAGCCTAACGATGTGCTTTGTCACTTGCATTGACACTTATTTGGAACAAACTTTCACATGAACAGCTATCAAAACACATGGAATCAGATCCAGACCTGTTATCTTCTTAATTTGTCATGATTAATGAGGAAACAGGGAGCGCCAACCAGGAAACTGCTTATGAGTCAATTGTCCAATTACTTTTTAGCCAGTGATTATACAAAGATTATGTAACAAAAATTCTTAATTCTTGTAAATTCTTCCTAAATAATTTCTGCAATATGTTTGTTAAACCCCTTGAATTAAATAAGATGAATGCCTACATAACATCTTGATTGCTTAATTTAAATTCCATTGTGCTGTTGAATAAAACATAATGAAAATCGTGTCACTCTGTAAATGCTTTAGGGACCCAACTATACAGTAGATATGAAATGCCTACTATTTAATACACAATACTGTTGTGCTATAAATCTGTAAATGACAGAAGAACTTGTACTTGATAACTTGTAACAGTAACCCAATTTTTTTTCTTGCATAAGGCACATATTTATTTAACCCCCAAATTAATTTATGCTATTATGTTTCCAAGGTCCAATTGAAGTATAGTTTTAGGTGACAATAAATTCCCTAGCATGGTTTCCTAAAAAAACAGACAGATCTCTTTTTTCCATCAGATTGTCTAATTCACCCTGGAGGAAAAGGTCTGAGTCAGAGCCAAATAAAGCCGAGGTGTTGAAAAGCCTGATGATGCAGTGCGGGTGTGGGACAGGAACAACACGTGCGGTGAGTGTAAAAAAGCCCATCGTGGTCAATCAGGCAGCAGAGGAAACCTCATCTAACTGGCTTGCAAACATAGCACTGCACGCACAGCCCCAACATGGGGGATGTAACATACTGCCTGCTTTTTAGGAATGCTTTGATTCCTCTAAAGGTGCTCCTCTGGCCAGGTGGAGCATATTTACACAAGGCTGTCTGAGAGACGAGAGCCTATTCTCTTTACGTGGAAAGAAAGGGCCTTAGTTATTTTAATTACAACTGGAAACAATTAGGCACAGCTAAAGGAAACATTGTGAATCAGATCATTTGGAAATGGCACAAACGTTACTGCAAGCCAGGTGCAAAAGTCAAACTTAGTGATTGACATTTTAAGTCTGATGTGGAGGAGATCCCAGTGGATCCAACTTATTTTTCTATATGCAGGCCCTGATGAGAGCTAGGTGGAAAGGATAGAGAAGGAAGGATTAGTTAACAAGAGGAAGACTGGAATGAATGGCAAAGAGAGAGCATGGTTTAAGAGTCATTCTCCTAAGGGACAAAATATCATGATGTGCTTTGTGATGATTTGTTGGGCGTTTTAAGCATGAACAGATTTACACAAATGCTGTTAGTTCCTTTTACCCATACTAACCCTTATAGCTGACAATACTGTGTACTATCTTATAAACCCAGAGCAGTTAAAACAAGCACAAGGACTGTAATTTTATGTTCAACATTCCAAAAAGAGAGAGCACGTATATACAAACCTACAGACAAAAGACCAATAGCTGCAAGCTATTTACAGTTAACTAACACAGAGACGGCTGTAAAACACTCACTTTGTCCATGTTTATTCACTGTGAAATAACTTGGACACACATACCTGGATAAATGGGCTATTTAGGCCTGTGTAACTCTTAGGAGAGCAATGAAAGTATGTATATCAGACCTTTCTCACTCTTGCTTGTGTTAAAATTCACCAAGTTGAACCTTAATCAGTTCCACCTGCGAAACTTGAAAACGTCATGCGTCAGATAGTCTTAGGACAGTCCTTTGTGAATAAAGCATGGCATAGCATTACTATTAGTGTGTTGGGTCGCAAATGTTTTTTCATGTGACAAAGATTTGACCACTTAAGCAGATTTAATGTCTAATTCATCTGTTAATCTAGAAACATTGTGTATGTACAGTTAGAAAGTTTTTTAAGGATTAAAAGACCATTCAGCAGAGGATTTTGTGCAAGCTGAGTAAAGTACCGATTAGCTTTCTAACCTTGCTTCTTTGATATGGGTCATGGCCTTTTCAAATCCTCTATTGATGACTGCAGTGCTATGTAGAGTTTAGAAATTTGGAGTAAGGAAAGTGGACGTGCTAGTGTTTCAAATGTAAACATGTAAAGAGATATCTGGCACCCAGTAAAACTTGTACCCTCGTTGAGGTGTATTTAATATGTATTTTCACATAAGGTCACCGTAAGAGATTCCGTTGATAGCTTGACTGATTATTGGCCTTGTCGGATAAAGCTTAAATTACGTATGAGCCCATTTCTGTAGCATGAAATCACGGTGTGAACAACCAGCTCTCCCACCAAGTGAGGGAAGCTGACAGGTCAGACAGGTTGTTGGTCATGGGGTGGGGGGAGTGGAGTGGTAGAGTCCAGCTCCCCACAGCTCCCAGTTGGAGTTCTGCTGGTCGGCAGGGGGCGGGCAGGCCAGATTGACTGAATGCTTGAGATCCTTAGCTGTGGTCCTCCGGGCTCTTTTTGCAATTCAGTAAGCCTGAGCTGTTAATTGTGTGACTAAACCAATTGTTCTCTTTAATTGAATCCATTTAACCCCTTTCACCTATTCCCCCTCAGGTGTGCCACAGGTGACGAGTATAAGATCAGTCAAGAAGCTGATTGCATCTGGAACAGACAGAAAATGTTTGGATTACACTAAGACGTAGTGTTGTCTTTTTGGCGAGACACCCAGTACATAACAGTAATCATTAGAAATTAATTTACTGTTGGTTCATTCAATGTTTGATAGGCAAGCATGTATAAATTCTTAATAAAAAGGAGCTCGTCGAATTTGCCAAATCTTTTATGGTGTAGATTTATGTTTCTAATTACTATTTGAGATTTTGCTACAAGGACACACTAAGTGGAACCAGTGCCACTATGATATTGAGATTTATCTAACATATATTCCCCACAGAAGACTGTAACAAGCTTTTGGTTGCTCATAAAAAAGTGAATATTTGAATATGAAACTGCACACAGGGAAATAAGCCTGTGAAATAGCAGAGGTAAAGTTCTTTCCTCAGGATTTATAGCTATTCAGGGTATAGCCAATATTTATATGGTATTACGCCAGCTATGGTCAGTTACAGGTGAACGCCAGTCAGGATGACCTTAAACTTGAGGTTGAACAGAAGATTTGAAAATTTCCATTTGTGCTCTTTTTTCTCCCTCCTTGTTAAGTTCTGCTTTATGGTTGACAAATCCACAGTTTTCCATCACTTAATGTCACAAATAGAGCGTGGAGACGGGCACTAATGGCTTTAAAGAGGCTGTTCCCCTTAAATTCTGAAACACCTATGAACCTATGTTTTATTTGCAGAGCAGTATTTTTGAAATGATCTCCCCATTTTGTTGAATTCAAAAGACCTGAACGTGTTCAAGCACTGAAGGCTACACTAGAGTAAGACTGTTCTTGAAAGTAACCCTCCTCGCCTGGAATACAAAAAGCAGTTCTGGCCAAGGTTTGTTTTCACCTGAAGCAGCCATTTGTCTTGGCATTTTCCCAATGTTAAACCACTGTGTATGTTTCTACGGTCTCGGAGGGCCTGTGTGCGCACCATAACCACTTAATGTGGTGGGAGAACTAAAGATCTCCATAACAATCTTGAAATTGTGAAACCACACCATTTCCTTGCACTAGCGCTAACATGAGGAAAACATGTTTTCCTTAAGAAGGTGCCATCCAATACGGTCAAGTGTGAACTGCAAACAAAATCCGTAGATGAAATTTCAGTGTTTTTTGAACTGGGCTTTTTATAGATCCTAAAAATAAATCTGTAACAATTTTAAAATACAACTGAGACTAATTCTGCTTGACCACATTTGATTTAAGCTCATCTCCTTGTGGCTATAATAAGTGCCAGTCAGGTAGTGCTCTAATTCATGGCTCAACATCACCCAGCTGCATGGTGGCAAACCTGAAGTGTCTAACACATTCCTTGCGCCTCGTTTAAGACAAAAGGGTGGAGTGGGATTAGAGACGCATGTTTGTGGTGAGTTGTTATACAACAAAAGAGAAAGGAATAAAGACTCATCGCCTTTTCAAGTTAGGAATACAACCTGCTTTAGCAAGATTCCTAACATGGCCAGAGTCTGGATTAAAATTTGGCCACAGTCCTGAAGATATTAGGGATAATTATTTTGAAGGGTTTACAACATGCAATAATAGAAGGGTGTCACTGCTATGCAATATGCATGCACTAGCAGGAAATGTCTAGCATAGATTCCCAAAGACTGCCTGGAAGTGGTAGCAAGGTTCATATGCTGTCTGTATGTTGCACAAGAGCATAAATATTATCAAAGCAAATACAAAACATAGCCATTAGAAAAATGCCATTAAAAAGGAATGATAAGAAACTATAACACAGGCTACACATGTACAAATCATAATACAGAGTTTATATATTTTTCATATCAAGTGGACATAAGAATGTCATATAAATCTCCACAATGAAAACAGAATGAAATTGCACACAAAGGGCCTCTTAGAATGATCCTGCTGACCTGGACTGGAATACGTATGTGCATACGAGAGAGTGCATATGTGTGAGGAGCAGGGTGGAGTTGTAGCCCTGAGCAGTGCATATGTGTGTGTGTGTGTGTGTGTTTATACACACGGCTGCTGTACATGACTGGATGAGGAGAGAGAGGCCCTTTTGAGGTGGATCCTAAGCTAAGGTCCCAGGGAGTCATTTCATCTCGTCCATGATACAGCATTCTATATATGTGTGTGTGTGTGTGTGTAAGCATGGTGCTGGGCTCATTCTGTGTTCTTCTCACCCCGCCTGTCTCGCCTCAGTCGTGCTGGAAGTGCAGAGGTTTTGACAGCTGTGCTTGGCTCATTCTGATGGTAGTCTGGAGGAAAAGGGCGTGTGCTGAGTGTGTGTGTGTGTGTGAGAGAGAGAGAGAGAATACTAGAGAATCAGGTGAACTTATGTGCATAGCCTCATTTGGGTTTATGTACAGTGCAGTAATAATGCAAAATATCTGCTGGTGTATTGAATGTTTATAACCGTTTTATATAAACCAGAATAGTGAGAGTTGGGTAGCTAACAGGGAGCAATAGGTGAATAGGTGAGAAGACTGTGTGTGTGGGTGTGCGTATGGAAGGTAACAGCATTGTGTTTAGGCATGATCAGCATGGCTGAGGCTTTGGGAATAAAGCAGGAATGTGCTCTGGGTCGGGGTTAGTGATCGGCTCAGCCCTGCAGGGTCGTGGGGAGCACAGCCAGGCCGGCCACATGAGTCTCAGCTGATCCTTCTGCTAACCAGCCCAGTGTGGAGGCCTGAGTCAGCCTGAGAACACACTCCACTTACCTGGCCTTCAGGAGAAAGCTGTCTCAGGGGTAACATTCAAGGTGTTTTCACTTCTAACTTACCTTGTGGCAGCCAGATGTCAGGGTGGGAGTAGAGGAAGGAAAAGGCTAATGAAGCAGCTTGCGGCCAGGTCAGCACAACTGATTTGAATTGGACTTACTCAAACTCCAGACCTGCTATATTGTGTGCTGGATGTAATATATCATATTATACTTTGATTCTTTATTATTTTTGTTGGCTGATGATGTGATTCTTTCTCAGCTGTGAAGTGAAGTGCATTAATTAGGCCCAGAGAGTTCATGTAAGAACAAGGTGAATCACTTTGACTGTACTCTACACATACCTGTACAGATGTGTTCCTGCTGTTTTAAGGTAATGACGTCAAACACGAGCCACTATCAGACTCATCAAAGAGTGCTAATGGTTTCACACAAAGCTGTAAAACACTAACACCTCTGTGAGCTACCCCTAAGGAGCTGATTGTGTCTAGGCTATGTTTCTGATGGGAAAGAGAGAAAGAAAAATGCATCTTTTCCTGTGTTTCTTTTTTCCTGCTGTTTTCCAGGATGGTCATAATTTGGGTTGGTTACGCTCTCGTGGCAGAATGAGGAAGCAGTTCTCTTGTCTCCCCTCTCGTTTGACTAAGACACTCATAAAAACACAGGACATCCTGTGGACTTTTAATGACACAGCACACATTGTAATCAAATGAGTCAAATAAACACTCCTAGCCATGGCATCCTATAAATATAGTGCAGGTGTTTTTTTTTCTTCTTCTTCATTTTTATGATCTATTGTGTTGTAATATTACACTGGTAAAATGCCTTTATTATTTATTCTTCTTAATAGTATTTATTCTAGTCTTCAGTGCTCAGATGCTGAGATTCAGACAAACTCGTTCATCCCAAATATAAAACTAATGAAAATAATAAACAGCAAATCTGACCCTGGTTTCCAGCAGTTTCTGGGCTTTTGATTTTGTTCCAGGAATCAGTGTGACAATTTGGTATTATTATGCCACCAGGTGGTTGATCCTTGTTATAGCTGATGAATGTATTCCAGTCAGATAAATCAGACAGAACAGACATGAAGTGCCTTGACATCATGAAAATCTCCAACCATACAGCAGGACATTCAGTCATGATTCTTTTACTTGCTCATGTTTTGTAGTGGTGTTTTAAAAAATTCATTTGAACCAGTTGGTGATTCAGAGATCCATAAAACACTGCAATTTACTGAGGAGTTATGAGCTGTGAACCAACCGGATGGGTCACATCCACTCCATCAACACAGTTACTCCTTATTTAATCCTGCTTTTGTTTTTATATGTTAATAACTTTGAATAATGACTATATGTGCATCGACAGTACATAATATACCACAAGTCTATAAGTGATTTTAAATGATGCATATAAATACTCTGTTCCACTGCAATCTAAAGTTTCAGTGTATTGTGTTATTGCAGTACTATGAAACATGTCCAGATATAAACAGTAGATAAAGAAGGATGGATTTGATACAGAGTAAAAAATGAGATGGTCTGATGAAACAGCAGGTCATTTATGATTTATGGCCATATTAAATCAGAGTAAGACGATACTATATGTCTTTTTGTGTCATCTCCCCACAACAGAGAGCCTCGTGTGAAATGTACGCAGTAAATCTCCAACAGTGAATTGATACAAGATGAAATTTACAGTGTGCACTGGAATCTCCTTGTGTGCTTAGACAGCTGAAATATATCTGGATGTACGTGAGCGACTAGTTGACACGTTGTCATAATAATCTACTGCTTGTTCACGTGATGTGGGCACTTCATTTTGGTTTGAATGGCTTGCATAACACCTGGTTTCATACCAGCTTTTGGACACTGCAGTTGCTGTGATACACAGGTCATGCACTCTCCCTCCCTCCTGCTGCTGCGCCCTTTAGACATGATTAACTATATTCTGCTTTTTTCCCATTCCCATCTGTAGCATCTCCCCCTGTGCTGACGCATAAACCTCAACTCTTCCTCTCACTTTTCCATGCTGACATTCCCATCTTCTCTGACGGTCAGTACTATTTGTATCCGACTGAAGTTTGTGGGCCATGTAGTGGCCTATTGTTTCCGAGATGCTGTAAGTAAACTGCTGCCTATTTTCTGCTGATGAGAGGTGGACTGCACAAGCTGAAGACGGGGCTGGCTGTGATCAGGGCTGTAAATTCAGGTTGGGAGGGTGAGATCCTGTAAGATGAAACCTCTCTTTCTGCCAGTATCAGCACACGACTCCACAGAGACAAGAGAGAAGAAGCAGGCAGTAAATCCATTGGAGTTCACTGATAGCGCTGTTTGCACAGCCACCGCCGCTTCCTTTGATCAAATCGCCGGGGGAGCAGGGGGTCGTGTGTCGCTGCCAAAGGTCAGCTATATATTACACTCCTAAAAGTGATTACTGAAATTCTTAACTGAAACCATTCTGCTGCCAGGGTGTGCCAGAAGCCCCTGCGGCGGTGTCTGGGCCGCTCGGGGGCCTCTCTACAGCCCTGTTCGGCACACAAATCCTCTCCGCTTGTGTTTTTTATCATCTGAGGAGGGTCTGAGCGAGGTCCACATGGAAACATGTGCTATCCGATTGCAGCATCAGCGGGCAAGCGCTGGGAGTGTCTGTGGCTCAGGCCTCACAGTCAGGAAATATAAATGTGTACCGCACTTCAAAGGGAGAAACTGCAAATTAAGGCAAGCCAAAGAACAAGACAGTGAGTGCCTTAGTATCTGTAATAACATATACATGCCTGAGGGCTTATGTTTCAATCTTGTGTTGGTCAAACCTCACAACAGCTCTCAGATTTTAGAGACCGGGTAAAAAATGGTTTCAGTGGATGGAATCATTATGGTACACACGGCACCTGAGAAAATTATATTGACTGTAGCACCCAGCATCAATAAAGCAGTGGAAAGTTTGACTCCTTTATGGTTTAACTGAGGGCTTTTAGTGATTAGACGATAGAATGGGTCACATGGTGCTGGCCTGCACAGCCTGACTTTTAGGTGTAGAAGTCTCATACAGAATTACACAAACAGTCCAACTTCATTTGATTCAATTCTAGATGTTCTCATAAACAGCATCCTCTCTGTCACTGCTGCAGAGTTAAGACGCTGCCATGTTGGGGCTAAACAAGAGAAATGTGACTTCATGCTCAATGAAACTTAATACACATTTGCTGATCATTACCTAACATTGCCATGTGTTAACTTTGGCAGACCTCTGCTTGGCTCTTAAATTAAAAGGGATGATGTATTTCCTCTTATTTGTTATTTGCACTCAGCTACCGAGAGTGAGTTTGTGGCAGAGAGAGAGTGAGTTAGAGAAGGAGAGAGAGCGAAAAAGGTGTCTGTGTGACCAGCTGGTACATGCCAGAAATAACAGAGCAAACCGTGCTCTAGAGTCTCATTAGCTTGTGGAAAACTGTTCCCTTGAGTTGCAACAGGGTGTAAATATACATTTAAAACTTCTCAGACTTGAGCACATTTTATGCCAAATTTTCCTACTCTCTGAAAAGGGGATGAGAGAGACACACCATAAACTATGAGCTGAAAACCCATGTTGCACATCCTGTAAAGTTAGTCGCTATAAGTCAAAGTGAATTAATGGAAAGCTGCATACTAACTGAGAAGTATTTCTAGTGTTTTAGACAGAGGATATATTTCAGCATGCTTAGTTTATCCTGAAAATAAATTTACTCTGTCTTCAGTTTTGTTCATGATAGACTTACAAAAAACCAAATCTTTGAGACAGGATAAATGCATGTGTTTGTATTGAAATATAAAAACTAGGGTTAATTAATGTAATTACAAAAATAAATAAAATAAATTGATTTTGATATTCCAAAAAAGCAAAACCATAAAAAAAAAGGTATAACGTTTTTGCATATATTTGTCTTTCCTCAAGAGACTGTTAGATACCAGCATCCAACTCAGTACATGCAAAAGCAGCCCACTCCAAATAGTTTTGTCACTGCTCTGAATTGCTAAGCACTTGAGATCTTATGAGGCACTAGGCTTCATCAGCAGAACCTCACTATTAGAAAAAAATACATTCGTTAAAGATTCTCCTTCAAGGTTCTCACTGACTGATCGGATTGAAAAGTGTCCAACATCAAGAAAATCAAGGTTGTTCCACGCTTCTACCTTTTTAAAAATTATTGTGACCAATGTTGTCCCAGGAACAATAAATGTCTTAGAAATTGTTTTATATCCTTGCTTAGATTTCTGCCTGCCATAATAGGATCATGGAAATTCACGAGTTTCCTGGACTTTATGGCATAGCTTTTGTCTTGACAATGCAGTTTAAATTGTGTGCTCTTATAGAGCTTTGTTTATACCCTTTTGAGCCAATGTCTAAACAACTGGAATTACATCAGGTGAACTCAAATTGGATTCTAGGCTCTCTCTAAGATAATTAAGGCAAACAGGTTTCACTTGACCACAATCAATCTTGTGTGTGTGTGTGTGTGTGTGTGTGTGTGTATATATGTATATATACACAAACACACACAGAACTACGTGTAAGAACAGAAATTAAATATTTCATCCTTTTTCAGCTATAGAAACCATATTTTAACCTTACCTTATATTATTATACTTACATAAGCCATGTAATTTTATTTGTAACACTTTTTTCTTTTTCTGCGGTGCTTCATGCAACAAAGCACTCAACAGCATTCAGTTACAAAAATGAATAAACTTTATTGTTGGAACAACAAAATCATTCACCAGACTTTTTATTTTTCCAATAGGCAGTACACATACAGATTTAAAAAAAAAAAAAAAAAAAGAATTAAAAAAAAAAAGAAATGAATGAACAAAGAAATGATCAATTTTACAGCTAGTGTGGCATTTTAGTTGGCTGAGAGTCTAGTATCATGTGCATCATGTAGAATGTTGGGCTAAAAAGGCCCTTATTCTCTGTAGAAGCTCCTTCTTTACACTGTCAGGCACGAGCGCTAAGAAAAAGACAGGATGTATTAAAACCACTTAGAAACTGCTGTGAGTTTATAGAAAATAAAAAGCAGAAGTCTACCTCTTCCTTTAGGAGTGACTCCAGCCACCAAATCTTCTACAGTGACATTCTCAATCCCCTTTTCCTTGATGACTTCTGCAAAAAACAGTTTTGATGTAAATACAAGGAGTCAGAAATCAGTTATGATATATGAGAAGTCTCAAAGACATGTAGAACTAGGTCAAGCGCAGGTTGCATAATGAGTCATATTCACGCTGAAGTGATATCACTCTGGTGGGAGATCTCATTTAATTTTTTTTATTAAGACAGCATTGATTTTCTTCACAGTATCAGAGTTCTAAACTTCAGAATGATTACAGCACCAGACAACTCCTGATCATAACTATTATGATCTATATCCAATGGCCATTACAGATGACAGTAATCTGTGTGGACTTCCCAGCATATAATAATAAAAGTCATCACTCCATAAGTCCCTCCAGAACCTGCTCTTACCTTTACAATGTGCTTTTAACTGATCTCTCCAGCCACACTCGATGAGCTTGGCTCTGAGCAGTTCCTTTAAGCTGCAAAGGAAATGATGAAAAGATAACGTTTTATGTCCAGGAAATATGTCTGGCTCCAAAACAAAGCCAAGTTAGCTGCGTAAATAACAATAACTTACCGCTCCCTCTCTCCCATTTCGATCAACTTCTGGTTAATTGCAGCCCTCATCTGTAACTCTTTACTCATCACTCAGCCTGAAGGACGTTAAGTTTTAGTTAAAAACAAACACAAAATTACAAACATGGCACGCCAAGTAGCTGCTAATATTAGCCAAGACACTTTCTAATGTCAGAAATTAACTAACAAACATACAACTACGAGGGAAAAAAATAAAAATCCATTTTACAAAGTGCAGTTTATCATCATATCACGTTTTTATGTTTGGTAAATTATCTAAATGCTACAATACCACAACAAATGGGTTAGCTAACGTTATTATTGTAGCATGTATGCTAGCTAACGCGATGTATGCTAGCTTACAATTATTGGCGCAAATTTAAAACATGACACACCGAAAAGGGAAAACATACACAAACTGTGATGTCGGAATGTCGCTGTATTATACGGCTGCAGAAATGCTATACTGCTGTTCTGCTATACGGCTGCAGAAATGAACATAATGTTTTCATTAAATGATCCTACAGCCCCTTGTGGCCAACGGACCCTACCTTATTTGGGTCCCCATGAAACACGCAGGTAAGAAGAAAGGTTCCTCCTTACATGAGCTGTGGGTGTGGAAGAAAAACTAGGTATTGTAATTAATAAAGAACATTAAGTAAATACATACCGTACCTATATGCGTACTTGGATCATTTAAATAATTATATGCTGTTTATTTATTTAGTACTTAGAAGTAGACTTTAGCCTTATTGTTTCCTGGAAATGTGCCCCCTGGTTTATTCCAGCTTTATACCAATGTATGAGTATTTAGTAGCTTAGTGTTCTTCCTATTGTACAAGACACTGATTATTAATATGAACAAAAACGCTTCTCACATATACAGGAGAAAAAATGCTTTCAATTGTTAACTTGTTAATCATGAAACCATGTGATGGCAGTATTGCTTCAACTTGGAAAAAAGGTGCAGAGAAACACAGGGTTTAGTCCTGACTGTTTGGCCCTAAAGAAATCTATGTATAATGTATATATATATATATATATATATATATATATATATATATATATATATATATATATATATATATATATAGGTGTGGTGAATAATATCCTTTTAACGCAGTAGGCCATGTTTCTTGTTCTTCTAATTACACAACGTTCCTACTAGTTTTGCTGCCAAATTCAGTAGTTAATAAATTATGCTTTAAGATATATAAGTGAATAATAAGCTACAAATATGTTTGTCTTTGATTAATTCTATATTTCTATAATTAAGACAGTTAGCAGTAAGGCCCTCTCTTTTCTATGTTATGCTTATCTCATTAATCATGTACATTTTTTCACACATATATTCTTGATTTGTTTTTATCAGCCACCATATACTGCATATATTGTCCTGTTTTGTGGTATAGCCACCCTTCCACAACAAAACCTGTAATTTTAAAAATGATGTGTAGACTTTTTATAACCACTATATATAAAGTACTTTGCAAAGGATGCAAAGAATTCATATAAACATATAATATAAAGAGCATTAAGCAGTATTAAATTAAGCTAAACACAGTCAATATTTCATGTAACAACCCATTGGAAAAAAATGTTTTATAAGGTTTTATAAGGAAATTGTCAGGTAAAGAGAGCAACCCATAACTTCGAGCGAAAGTGGAGAAATTGCATATAAGGACAGTATGTCCAGCTATAGACAGGCTCTAAAGGCTGCTAGGGCTGAGCACCTGAGCAAACTCATAGAAAATAACCAAAACGATCGCATGTTCTTATTTAGCACAATGGCTAGATTAACAAAAAAACAGCGATCCGAACACACTATTCCATCCCAGTTCAGTATGAGATTCTTCACTGATAAAATTGAAATTATCAATTGAAATTATGTTCAACCCATGAGAGCATCTCGTGACCCAGTCTCACCTAAAGCACTACACTCACAACTACAGTGCTCACCAGGACAAGAAAATATGATCATATAACCCCAATTCTATCATCTTTACACTGGCTACCTGTTAGGTTTAGAATTGATTACAAACTGCTGCCCCTTACGTACACGGCTCTTAATGGTTTAGCTCCCATGTATCTAACTAGTCTTCTAACACGTTACAATCCTTCACACTCTCTGAGATCACAAAACTCAGAACTTCTGGTAGTTCCCAGAATATCAAAGTCTACTAAAGGCAGTAGAGCGTTTTCGTATTTAGCTCCCAAACTTTGCAATAGTCTTCCTAATAGTGTTCGGGGCTCAGACACACTTTCCCCAGTTAAATTGTAGATTAAAACTCATCTCTTTAGTCAGGTATATACATAATACTTCCCATAATCTTGTGCTTTAATACATCTGACCAAATGCACATTATCATCTAGTGCTTGCTAATATTATGAACAGCAGCTACATTAATCCCTCAGCACTGCTTCTCTCTTTCTACCCATCCCGAGGCATCCAGCAATTGTACCAGCTCCAGTAGATTTTGGACCTCCACTGAGATGAAGCCGACTCTCTGAGGATCCTGAGGCACCTAGAGATTCCCGCTCCAGTTGGACTCTGCTATACTAAAGAGGAGATGCCAACTCCTCTTTAAGGACAACAACCTCCTCATCAATACAACATTTGTTGGACTGTATGCAGTCATGGCCAAAAGTGTTGGCACCCCAGAAAACAAAAAAGTATTGCAATTACACATGTTTTGCTATACACATGTTTATTTTTTTGTGTGTATTAAACACAAAAAAAACAGAGAAAAAAGCAAATTTAACATAATTTCACACAAAACAGCAAAAATGGGCTGGACAAAATTATTGGCACTCTTAACTTAATATTTGGTTGCACACCCTTACGAAAAAAAATTACTGAAATCAATCGCTTCCTATAACCATCAATAAGCTTCTTACACCTCTCTCCTTGGACCACTATTCCTTTGCAAACTGCTTCAGGACTCTCATAATGGAAGGGCACCTTTTCCCAACAGCAATTTTAAGATCTCTCCACAGGTGTTCAATGGGATTTAGATCTGGACTCGTTGCTGGCCACTTTAGAACTCTCCAGCGCTTTTTTCCATCCATTTCTGGGTGATTTTTGAAGAACTTCTCTCCTTTTTATTTAATTTCAGGTGTGATTTTTATATTGCCCACACCTGTTACTTGCCCCAGGTGAGTCTAATGGAGCATCACATGCTTGAAACAAACTTATATATCCACAATTTTGAAAGGGTGCCAATAATTTTGCCCAGCCAATTTTTGGAGTTTTGTGTGAAATTATGTGAAATTTGCTTTTTCCTCTGTTTTTTTTTTTTTTTTTGTGTTGTTTCAATACACACAAAGGAAATAAACATCTGTATAGCAAAACGTGTAATTGCAATACTTTTCTGTGAGAAATACTTTTCTGTGAGAAACATTTCAACACTTTTGGCCATGACTGTATTTATAATCACACTCTCCAGTGTCACCCATATGAGGTCCCCTTTGAGTCCTGGTTCCTCTCAAGGTTTCTTCCTCTACCATTCAGGGGAGTTTTTCCTCGCCACGGTCACCTGAATCACCTCAGACTTGCTCATTGGGGATAAATACAAACACATTTAGACATATCTAATATTAATCTTGAATTTTGTATTATATTCATCTTTATGTTATTATAAAGAATAACATAAAGTTGAATATAATACAAAATTCAAGATTAATATTAGATATGTTTAAATGTGTTTTGTATTATATTAATCTTTATGTTATTCTTTATAACAACCTTTTGTTCTATGTTTATGCTCCGTAAAGCTACTTTGAGACAATGCGAATTGTAAAAAGCGCTATACAAATACATTTGAATTGAATTGAATTGAAATAATTTTACTAAGCAGTTCCTCTGGAGGCTCTGTCTTTCTTCTGCCTTTGCTTGTAGATTGTAGCGTCCTATCTATCTATCTATCTATCTATCTATCTATCTATCTATCTATCTATCTATCTATCTATCTATCTATCTATCTATCTATCTACAGTGTATCTATCTATCTATCTATCTATCTATCTATCTATCTATCTATCTATCTATCTATCTATCTATCTTTCTTTCTTTCTTTCATATTTTTTTATTTTTTTATTTGTTATTTTTTAATTTTTTTAATAAAAAGTGGTGACGTGTTGTTATTATGTTATTTTGTGTTGCGTTAAATATTACTCCTTTTTACTAACATGCTAATTTTTATTTTTTGGAAAAATTAACAATTGGAAATCAAAAATAATTTTTCTTCTGACTCAATAATGAATACATCATACAATATTCTATGAAAGGATTTTTTAATTATAAAAAATAGGGTTCTTAGGACTTTTAATTTGTATTGTATATAATTTCCTAGTAACCACAAACATTCCTTAACTATCTTAACTACATCCACATTACACCTAAATGGGGGAAACTCCATCATGCCATACTATACCCAGTGACCCTGTTCTTATGAAACAGCAACTACAGGAACTCACAGTGCATAAATGAACACTGATACTGAATATGCAGACACTGTGTTGGGAGCTCTTGTAAATAAAGACAGCATTAATGAATGGAATGTGGGCTTATAGAGACAGAAACTGTATGAGAAGTGACATTAATGCATTCTGTTTATACAACAGTGCTGTTGAATTCTGAAAATGAGTTAGGTGGTTGATTGACTTTCTCTAACAGCAACTCATAGAGTAGTGTCGGTTAAAAGGCATATCCCAGGTTTATTTTAATGTGCTCTCTCATGAATTCCCCATGTCACACTGTGACATGTCATATGTCATGTGATTTGTTTTCAGTTCTTATAAACCTTTGTTATTTTTTTGAATTAGTTTTCTCTTGTCAAGTTTCATTAGTTAATTTGATCCATGTCACCAGTGTATATTTCTGGCTATATTCTTGTTCATGGTGTGTTCTTATTTATTGTTTCTTCTTTCTTGCCTCTTACTTTTTGCCACACTAATTACCTCACCTGTGTTTTCCCAGTATTCCAGGTCCTTGTTAAAATAATGTTTAGCCTTTGTGAATTTTTAAGTTTTATTGAGCTTCCTTGTTTTCAGTTGTCACATGCTTGTTTTGTACAGTAGTCATTTAGTCATCTAGTCATTTCCATATTAACAGCTAACAATGGGACTTCAGGATGGCAGATGCTCCACATAATCTAAGTCCAATAATAAATTGTTAAAATTGGTTTGTTAAATAAATATAAGCTTCAAGAGAGTACAAAACAGATGCCGAAAGTCTGTAAATAATATGTTTATAATCCAAGTCATTAGAGGAGCTGTCTAGTCTTGTGGATGTTCGATGATGTTAAATTTAACAATAAATAGATCAAAAGTGAGAGGTCATTCTTTAGTGAATTAAAATGACCTCTTGAATCATTTCTTACAAATAGCTCTTATGTGATTTTTAGTAATGACTGCTTATAACTTGTTCATTTTCAGCACACATTAAAACAACACACCATGCGGCTCACATTGAAGAAATACATGACATTTTCAGGAAAATTACAGCTCCTTATTTACACATAAATACAATGACTCTTTATCTCCTTTTCTTTCCTTCTAAAGCACGCATCCATAAACAAATACAACGACAGTAATACATCCTAACACACACGCACAGCAGTCTTGAAGCTGGAGAGGTACAGTATGCTGGCACTGGAGGTATTGAGCTGAAAGGCCTCAGCTGTCAGTTAGAGATTGCATTAAAGTCTGACATTTAGCCCACACCTCAACAATGTTCTGTCAGACCTTACTCGCCTTCCACTGACAACTTCTACTTGTTCATTATTTGTATTAGGACTGTTTGCTAAATCAACAACCTTTAAATATTTTTAAGTGCCTTTATGTGTAATATTACACTAATAGAGTCTTTAAAATGTTGACTGTATGATGTTTATATATTTTTATAAACCAAAACCCTGACAACCCTGGTGTGTGTGTGTGTGTGTGCGTACATGTGTGTATAAATATATATATATATATATATATATATATATATATATATATATATATATATATATATATATATATATATATATATATATATATCGCACCAATAACAGGGTTGCCAGGGTTTTGGCTTTCACTCCTACATATTCTAGTTTTGGCAGAAGGTTGTGGGTGGAATCTTTATTCAGCTGGCTTAAAAATAGTACGCTGCTGCCATGAATTTACACTGCTGTTCCATTACACATGAGGAATGGAAATCTTCTTATCTGACATTTTCAATCAGTATAAACAAACAAATTATTTTATCGCTGCAAGTCTGATATATTTTTACCACTGTTCAGAGAACCTTACACAGCACAGAATTTACTGGTTAAAGATAATGCCTTCACATTTTAGATGCTTATGAACAAGCATTTTGGACATCTTACAGTGCAGAAATGGGTTTGATAGCAGCATTTACTTTGAAGATGGACTCATCTGTGTGGTAAAGACTATCCTTTGTTTGTTGGAACATATTTATGAATATATTGGCCCAAGTAGGCTAGGTGAAAACATAAACACATACAAATTCCTAAATCTCTAAGTGTCTACTTTCATATGAGTCATTAAGCACCACTGTGGATTGTGAAATTGTGAGATTGTGTGTGTGTGTGTGTGTGTGTGTGTGTGTGTGTGTGTGTGTGTGTGTGTGTGAGTGTGTGTGTGTTTGTGTATATATGTGTATATTCTGAAAAAGCTAAATTAACCCAAAATATTCATCCTTTGAAATGGTGAATACCACAAGAGAGGTCTTTTCATATGGAATCCTCAGTGAACGTGACCCCATTTGAATGCAGCACATATTCTGAGGTCCTTCTCTTGCACTGTAACAGTGTCTGTGGTGGTTCCTGGTTAGGGTTTTGAAATAGTATTCTAACAAAATCATTTTGTTTCTATTATAATAAATATATTTGGCTATTTTTTCTTTGTTTGTTTTTGCTGCAGGTATTTTTAAAGGTTCTGATACTGTGCTCTGCTTGGACACCTAGTGGTTGTTGTAGCTCAGTGGTTAAGGTGTTGGACTGATCAGAAGGTAGTGAGTTTAAATCCCAGGACCAACAAGCTGCCACTCCTGGGCCCCTGAGCAAGGCACTTAAACCCATAATTTGCTCAGCTGTATAAATAAGAAAAAAAGTAAGTCACTCTGGATAAGGGCGTGTTATGGCCAATGTACATTAATGTACAAATATTTGCACTAGCATGTATTTTGGTAGCAGAGAATGTGTAGCAAATACACTTAAGATCTGTTGTCTATAATCAATGTACAGTAAGAGTATTGCTACTTTTGGTCTAAAACGAATGCTTGTGTTCCATCAGGTGTAAAGAGAATGACTTAGAGAATGACTCAAATAATGGCTGTAGGAAGGGTATGTGTGTGTGTGTGTGTGTGTGTGTGTGTGTGAGAGAGAGAGAGAGAGAGAGAGAGAGAGAGAGAGAGAGAGAGAGAATGTATGTGTGTATAACTCAGGAAGCAAGTGAATGAATGGCTGACATCAAGTGACAACAAAAGAGCGATGCCAGAGGGTTCACAGAAACCCATATTTACTATCATTCTACTTTCTTACTCATCAGTGTCCATTCATTATCTTCAATACAAGAGGAGAGTTGTTTACCCCCCCATCCTTTACTCGCACATGTGTACACACACACACACACACACACACACACACACACACCATATCCAGATATAGTTGTTTATTTGGCTCCTGTTTTCACCTCTAAATTCAAAACCTTGCATCATTCAGAATGGTGAAACAGCACTGCTTTCTTTTATTGTTGCCATAGTGACTAGACAATAGTTTAAGGCTTCTGTATTCTGGGCTGAATTTTCAGTTCAGGACAACTTCTCACCTACATCATTTCAAATAATTCTGCACTGACACATACATCAACTTGTATATTGTACAGTGTTAGAAACATTTGTGCTTACAGTAAATAGCAGAGTAAATATTTTCTTGGTGAACCTGACAGGCTTCCTATACTCAAGTCAAAGTCAGGAGCTGGACTTTGATTAGTTTGGCTTTTTCTTTGCATAGTGAATAAACATTTTGATTAGAACCTCCTCAATCATTGTCCTTTTGTTCTATGCAGTTAACCAAGATGAATCAGCCAGTCTAGAAAGATAAATGAGCCTGTAATGAATTGTGTCATTCAAATGTTTTAAGTATATATGTATGGATTTTGCTTTCAAATATTCATCCATCCATTTTCTGTACCACTTAGCCGACACAGAGTCACAGGGAACCTGGGGCCACTTCCAGGGGAGTCAAGGCACAAGGTGGGACAACTCAGGAAGCAGTGCTAATCCATCACACACACACATCCATTCACAAACTACAAACAATTTAGAGACGCTAATCAGCCTTCAATGCATGTCTTTTTTACTGGAGGTAAATTGGAGAAACAAAAGGAAACCATTGGCACAGGGATAATACTTGAAACCCTGAAAAGGGGAGGGCAGAGGTCCCCAACCCTAGAGGTGCCACAAAGCTTCTCCTCTTTCAAATATAAATATTAAAATTAATTCTATAATAAAATAGATCTCAGGTCATGAAATCAGTTTATTTAGATTTGGATTCTAAGTGTGGATAGTGGTTGCTTTGAAGCAAGTACTGCTCATTGCTGGACCAAGGCTGGATCAGTCTCGAGCTAAAAGCACTCAGCTGCATGATTAGGTGTTCATGAAGAGAATAAAAGATGATCAGCATGATGAGGAGCAGTTTAGCCAGCATCCTGTCCCGCAAAAATGATTCAGTGGGGTCCAGATTTGTCCCAGCGAGCTGCCAAGCATACTCCTGCATAAAATATGGTGCTACACTTAACTTATTGAAAACAAAACATCCTGCTGTACAGATTGAAGCTGAGCTTAGAGAAAAAAAAATTCAAAACTTTAAAAACTCTAAAAAAAATTAGAGACTTTGCCCAATCTTGTAGTCAATGTTTGTCCATTCTCAGTGTCCACCTGGTACCTTTAGATCCAAGTCCATCACCATCTTCATTATCTGGGCCACACTGAGCTGTAGGTTGTTCCTTCTACAACTCTACATACCCGCCTCCTGTCTTTCTCTTACACAAGTAGTAAAAACATTGTACATTGTACCATAACCGTTGACATCTTGGTGACAGATTAATCATATGTTAAATAAGTTGAGGAATAGTTTGTTGCAAAGCATTAGCTTCTATTGAGAAGTAGTGCAAAGCCCCTTACAGAGTGAAGGTAAGGGGCAGCTGGCTGTAATGGTGAGATAAGAGCTTTAGAGACTCTGACTGTCTTGACATTTGTCTGGCAGCCATTAAACAGGGAACAAGAGTGAAAGGTACACTTACGTTGTAATTTATTACTCAACCTGAGACATGTCATATAATCCTTCACACAAAAATAAGACTGAGTTATGCTTTGGTTATGTGAAATCTATTTGAGCTTCCTCAACTCAAGCTGCCTTATTTCACTGTGAAATAAGGATAAATAGGTCAAGACACCTGCCCCGGTACATATAATTCAACACACACGATTCCTTTTTTAAACCCACAATTCAGAACTAACAAAAGCACAGGCTTATAATTAAGCCTGTAATCATTATTAATAATGATTAAGATCAGGTACCAAGTAAAATTCTCCCAGCAGAAGAGAAAATTCTTTGAAATGGAAATAACTGCAGGACATGAAAATGTGTCTTTGCTTCTGTTACTCATGTCGACATTGTATAGGTAAACGTGAAAGCAAGAAACTGTGATCTGAAAAACATATAGATTAATTGATGAATACATTAATACTGGTTCACTAGGTTACAGACTTAGGATAACTATCAACCTTAAACTCTTTCAGGGTGTTTCTTTTTAAATATACACATACAACAAAAGTGCTAGTTCAAGTATTTCAGGATATAGGAGCTATTTTCCTAATGGATGTTTTTCCTAATAGGTGTCTTACAAAATGAATAAAATAGCTATACCTATATATATATATATATATATATATATATATATATATATATATATATATATATATATATATATATATATATATATAATTTAAATGTATATATACAGTATATACATATTTAAATGTGTTTGTATTTAACCAGTAACCAGACACTGTGTGTCTGACACGTTTTTGCTGCATTTCATAAAAACATAAAGGTAGTAAGCTAGTGTTATAAATATTACAAATTAATTATTACCGTTAAAGCCCCGCCCATTTCAAGAAAAGCCCCGCTTACTTCCGGGTTAGGACCCACCCACTCCGAGTACAGATACAGATACAGATACAGATAATTCATATGGTTAACAGATACGGATACAGATACAGATACAGATAATGCTGTACTCGCTCATCCCTAGTATCAAGTTTAGGACCATGATTGATTATAATTAAATTACAGGCATTAAAATACAATCACAACACAATAGGCTTAATGGGTAATAGAAAAGGGAAGAAACTGAAGAATAGTGCAGAGGTGCACACTTGGAGGTGAGGATCGATGTATACTTCCCCATACTCTTTTTTACCTCTCTCTCTCTCTCTCTCTCTCTCTCTCTCTCTCTCTCTCTCTCTCTCCCTCCCTCCATTCCTCTCTCTTTCTCTCTCTCTCTCTCTCTCTCTCTCTCTCTCTCTCTCTCTCCCTCCCTCCCTCCCTCCCTCTTTCTCTCACATCTCATGGCCACAACATCATAATCTGGGCCCATAATTTTTGAAATATTTTGAAATAATTTAGTAAATATAATTCATTTGAATTTCATTTTAATTTAGTAAATATTCAGTATCTTGGGCAATATTCCAAGCTTGCTGTTTAAATATAAGCAAAGTATGATAGTGACCTTGTTAATTGCTTTGTACAAAAGGGCAGATGTTCTTCATGTCTTCATGTTATTGAAGCAGGTGTTCACTGTGAAGCACTGACCAATTTGATATAAATGGATCATAAGGTTTTGCACCATCTTGTGGAGTCTGTGCCATAAATACAAAATACAAAACAGATGCAATTACTAGTGTTTACAGAGTTTTGGCCCCACTGTATATTTTAAAATATACACATAAAAAGAAATGAGGGGGAATATAAAAGGTTAAAACTAAGGTAGGATATATGGTGAAATGTCCTCAACTACATATTACAAATGTTCTCACCTAATTTTGCTATTCAACACTATTTAATTAAAAACCCACTCACTTGTGTCATGTATTTTAGCAAACAGAGGATCAGAAGACCACTTTGACTTTCAATTAAAAATATATATTATCATCCTTCTCTGTGATAAGCACACCTCTTCTGTGCAGGCACTCACAAATTAGCCCCTTAAACACTGGAAGTCAGAGAGGATTAAACCAGTGTTGTGGTATGCTCCTTTAATGAGCTCTCCTTCTGGTGTCAACAGGATCAGGCTGCTTGGAATGAAACAGGGTTCAAATACTAATTGAGGATTTGTTTATATAATGACTTCTTAATGAAGTAACACAACGGTACATATGCCAGCAGATTGTCCAGCTGAGTTGAAAGAATGCACTGTTTTTAACTTAGTAATTCGAAAAACATGGACGGAATCAGCTAATCAGATTTCAGCAATTAAATATCAATTAAACTGTAAGCTTGTGGTAAAATGCTCTTTTTCTGTCTTTCTATTTGCTCAGATTTTCTTATTAGCAATGTTGCAATGGAGTAACACAATTATGCGTATGCTAGCAAGGTTCTTATCTTATACTGAACATTTATTAATAGATTTTATTAAATGATCCTTTGTTTTAGAAGCACATTTTGGAGTTTAAGTGCAAGCTTTCTGCACACTTCCACACATTATGCTGTAGATAAGTAAATACAAATCAGCTTGAGGCAAAGTAAGTAAGGTTCTTTTATTGTTGGTTATGTAAAGCCAGTACACCAGAGCTGATATTAACCTGATTGAATTGTGGACTTTGTAGGAACCCCAGCTCCTTTACCTGCATGAAGGCCATGCATTCAAATTTATTTTTAAACCCATGGAAATACTTTGGAGGAATTGCATGATGTGGTCATTTTACTCACAGTGGGGTCCATAAAGCATAGCCAGGGTGTCTGCATTTATTTTCTTATCCACAATTATTAGAGATTCCATTTATTATTGACTTCTGTATATTGTTTACTGTTTATTGGTCAATTTTGTCATATGCATTGATTGATCCAAAGTCAATAACTTCATAAAAAAAGGACAATTTTTTCAGAAATTTGTTCTGTAAATAGCTTAAGTGATTAGGCAGATTTTTATTGTGTACATTTAACTAATGTACTGAAGTAAATCTATAGTGATCTTATTTTCACGAGGTCTAGGATTGCTTTTTAAAATCAACTACACAAATTAATTCTTCAAGTCTATATTTGCTGCCTGACACAAGCAACATTTTACAAGAAGCCTGCACATAATACATTTCCACATAAAACAGTTTACATATATTTAAAAAATGATGGGTAATCATTCAGTTCATTATCAAATTTCTATTACAGGTTTATCACAATTCAATCGTTCAGAGCATTGCAGCAAGTAGTGCTACCACAAACATTATAGACACGTCTTTTTCTGATGTATTTAAGGGAGTAGAACTATGGTATATTATAGCTCTCTCTCTCTTGTGTGAGGTATTGATGGACCTGGTCATGAAGCTTTTTGTATTTCAGCTGTCATTCTGCAGTACTGAACGCATTTCTCCTTGTTGACTCATGCAAAGGAAGAGAGGAAAAGTAAATATACTTTCCAGTTTATATAACTTTGTTGTCTTTTACTGCCTTAGGTTCAGAAGCGTGTAACAGCTAGAGTAACCTACAAATGCACAGTGAATATATACACTTGTGCTGTGTTCTTACAACATCTCTGTTCACTGCCTAGCGTTACACTGAAAACTTTATGTTCAAACAAGGTGTTAATGCATTGAGAAAGACTTCCTGTTATTTACAACACATCATATTACACATAGGTATGACTGGGAAAAGTGACAATAGATTACATTAGTAATTTATTACATTTAGGTTTTAGTAATTTAGTTAATTCTACAAGCCTCAAAACTATTAGTAGTGTTCATGTTCACCAGGGAAGCCAGAAACCAATGTAATGAAGTAAGATAACAATGCCATAGAAAAAAGCCTACAGAAAGCCTCAGCGGTAATTAAAAGATTATTAGATCTAATTATACAGGCCACAGGCTTCCTGCACAAGCAATGAATTAGCGTCATCTGGGCTTTTGTTTAGCTATGACTTCCCTTCCTATTCCAAGGTGTATCATGTGATATACTTTATGTATATATTTAGGAATAGAAGACACACGGTCACTACATGAACGTGTACAGTCTGAATTACTGGTGCATCTCAATAAATCAGAATATCGTGGACAAGTTCATTTATTTCAGTAATTCAACTCAAATAGTGAAACTTGTGTATTATATAAATTCAGTACACACAGACTGAAGTAGTTTAAATCTTTGGTTCTTTTAATTGTGATTATTGTGATCAGCAGTCTTCCCTATGATTGTGTAGCCTAGTGAACTAAAATGAGAGACCATTTTGATGGCTCATTAAACCTTTGCAGGTTTTTTAAGTTGATTAGCTGATTGGAATGTCACCATATTCTAATTTTTTGAGATAGTAAATTGTTTTTTGTTAAATGTGAGCCAAAATCATCACAATCGTCAAAAAAGAACCAAAAACTTAAACTACTTCAGTCTGTGTGTACTGAATTTAATACACAAGTTTCACTATTTGAGTTGAATTACTGAAATAAATTAACTTTTCCACAATATTCTAATTTATTGAGATGCACCTATATCAAATCAAAATTGATCAATAAGTGTAGGCACTGAAATGACAGCTCAGGTGCAGAGGTGTTACTAAATCAAATGCATATCAAGGACTGAGTGTATAATCACCCACACAAGTCAAGCACAGACCTGCTCTTAGGTCATTCTGCCATTAAACTAGCAGTATACCTTTGATCGTTGACACAATAACAAAAAAGGTTGGCAGGCAACAGTGTAGATGTTAGGAAGTGTGCACAGATAAAGCTCTTCCTGAATGTAGCAATAACAACTGCAACAAACAACCTTTTTTAAAATCATTTTAATGGACTCATCAGTTGTTGCTGATGTGCTCAAAGCATACAGAAGTCATACACTGATGTAATGACTGTAAAATTGCAAATTATAAGTGATGCTCAAAATGACAAAATGATGAATATGTCTACCAGATTTAATGTAATGGTGAAACTGCGATCACAGTGTAACTCAATCATATTTGCTTACCAAAATTCTTTTTTAATAACTTTTTGCCTAAATGGTCACTAGAGGATATTAGAGCCAAATAAGTTTAAAATATAGTTTTCAAAAGTCAAAAGAGCAAATAATACCATTTTGAAAAATGAAAAGCAGTATGTGCTTTGAGCTGAGCATGACCAAAGAATTGAGAAAAAAGAATAAAGATGCTAAACATATACCCCTTAAAGGCATGCACTGAAAGAAAGCTCATATTCAGGACTTATGAGGGCACTAGATGTTTTGATTGAAACACATCCATGTTGCTGAGGAGTTTTACTGTGCAGTAGATATAAATGTGCCACATTTTGTAGCAGTTAGCCAGCAAAAAGCTGTCAAATGCCTGATGAAATGTGATTAGCTGATGACGTCCATCATTTTCCATTGACTATCTCATCTGACAACCTTTCAATTCAGTTGGAAATTGCTGTGAAATTCTGTCCTCCCAACTAACTATAGAGATTTTGCATATTGGGTTTGGTGCATATTGTGCATATTATGTAAATAAATACAAAATCTCAGTGGATGAATGTTAAAATGACTTTATGCTGCATTATTACAGCACCATTAGGTCATGGTTTTTGTTCTTATGGCTTATCGGTTTTTGCTTCCCGTACTGTTCCTAACAACACACAAAAAATTCAAGTAAATATATTTGTATAGTACTTTTAACAATGGACATTTGCAAAGCTTTACTATTTATCTTTAATATATAATGTAATTATATAATGTATACCTAATGGTGAAAAACTCCCCAAGATGATATGAGGAAGAAACCTTGATAGAAAGCAGACTCAGAGGGGAACCCATCCTCATTTGGTTGACACTGGACAGTAAATAATGTAAATGAAAATAATGTCCTGGAACTGTGTAACCAAGAGATCCTAAGGAACTAATAGATCATCATAATCTAGGAGTTTATTATAGAGTTAACACTAATTCCTTCCTGAACAAACACCAAGCTGACCACCGCAATGGCAGTTCAAACATGACGTGATAGTCTCCAAGTGGTTCTATCCACAGCAATCCCATGGGTCATGGGCTGTCCATGCACATCTATCCCAGCAGAGTGCACCAGCAAGTGACAAGACTCCAACCAGGGGTAGGGCTTCAGGATGGTTTAGGTAGAGAGGCACATATCGCTCGGAGAGAGAGAGAGAGAGAGAGAGAGAGAGAGAGAGAGAGAGAGAGAGAGAGAGAGACAATATTAGGTGTGTATGTAATGTTGTCATGGTTATAGACAATGGCATAACTAAAAGAGAGAGCCAGCAGGTGACACAGATGTGAGGGCTTCCAGGGACACAAAGCGTCCAGCCACTGCAACATCAGCAAACTTAAGTGACGTGTGAGAGTGGTAAGGCGACAGCATCCAAACATCCCACCAAACACTCTATGCCTATGAATCCTCCAGATCTCTTTTACTTAAGAAAAAACTTTATAAAAATGCTAAACTGAACAAATGTCATGTTTGGACTTAAACACTGAGACTGTGTCTGAATTCCGAACACTAATTGGAAGGCAGTTCCGTAACTGTAGGGCTTTGTGGGAAAAAGAAAACAGTCTAAGTGCTGATCAGAAAAAGCAACAAGCTTCATGAACTTGTGAAAAGTTCTACACTTGGTTATATCTCAGTTAAGCACAGCATGCAGCTGACCTAAACTCACAACCCCCTTGGTTCAGTTGTAAAATTGTTTAACTGGTTTCTGAAAAAAAAAGATAGTGTAATCTTTTCATATCACAATGCAACCATTTTGTTCATAACATCAAATAGCAGTGTAAGAAAACAAAACACAGCATATGCCATGGATTTTCACCACAGTGTACATTTATGTCCCTAGCAACTAAAAAGAGAGAACGGTTTTCTTAGGTTATCAATACAGCTTTGGAGTCTTTGTGTATTTTTACATGTGTTATGAAAGACTGAGTGCTCTTTTCACTACAGTGGGGCTTGAGCATCCATTAAGTATGACGGGGAGCTTCTGAATATTTGGCACATTGTAGGGAAGATGAAAGGAACATGCTGTGCTATTATGACATTGGTACACTGAGTCCTGCATCTTTTAGATTCCCCAGAGCAGTGTTCGTGCAGCATATGTTCAGAAGGACAAGATAGCTTAGTTGACCCTTACTATCATACTTAAAAGTGCAGAACACAATTTTCCAGAATTTTCACTAACTCTAACATCATCATGATGTGTCCAATGTGCAGAATTGGACATGTGTCTTTTACCTGCTAAGGTGTATGTTATGTATCTATTAGCCCTAAGGACTAATTAATAAGGAATAAAACACTTCATGGCGTGCTGTTGTAGGAAAAATAATCAACAACAGTATCGTGCGTTGTAGCCTGACACATAGTGGGGTTACCACCCCAATGCCAATTTTCCAACATGACCCAAATTGTTATTCCCCTAATACCACAGCTATTTACCAATGCCTACAATTTTTATTAATAAAAATGTCTTATTAAGATATTACATCGCATATTTTAATCTTTTTACAGTTATGTTTAATATGGACTGTATGTGAAATAAGTTCAATTCTGTGTTACTTTTAACAGCAATGAGCAGTCCTTTTCTCATCAGCCTTTTTGCTCTCTGGACCAAAAGCAGCTTGCCATGTTGGCAAGAAATTTCAAAAGGCCTTTCCCCTTAAGTGTTAGTGATCCAAATCTCATGACTTCAGGAGCTTGATTATTTCAGTAGTTTGACAATAGTCACAAAATAAAATCTTAGATAATAAAGTTGAGAGGCTTTCAAACATAGTTGTCTTTGTCAGATATATTACCAGACATACTAGATAAAACACTAAAATTCTTCTCTTCACATATACCAACTTGTTAGGAAATTGCCACAATAATAACATAATGTGCTTCCACTTCTGTAGGGGCATTTATTAATTTTATTCTGATTATTTTCTATAATTAGATATAGATACAGTGTATTTGGCTACTGAGTACTTTTAAACTAGCCCAGTTTGCCATCAAAAGCCACAGCCTTGACAACCCTGTTCTGTGAGCAGCTCTTCCTTCACTGAAAATGTTCTAAGAGCAAGAAATTAAAGCACAAATCCTTCCCCAATTAACCTCTATTAGTGCTCATTGCAGTTCCTATTTTTGGTCGCTAAAGTGCAATAATGACTCTATGGCGCTAAATAGGGCAATAATCTCTCTGCCTCATCATTGTGCAACATCTAGTAATGAATGATTAAATGGCTGAAGTATTATATCCCCGGTGGACGAGCTGCCACTGGAATTAAAGTCCTTGGCCATGTTGTTTCTATAGAGATAATAATTCATCATAAAGATGAATGTGTGGTGTAGTGGCCCCTAAAATCCAATTCTGTACCTTAAATCATTCACTCATTCATCCGAAATAAGTCACAAAGACGTGTAATTTTAACAAGGACAAGTGAGAGTTTACAGTATGTTGTTTCTACTGTATATATTATCTCCCACTATTTGTCTATCTGTGCATATTTTGGGATGAAATATTTCACTCATTATTGTCCTTGCAACCTGCACATCAATGGAAATACCCTGAAGAGAGAAGGGCATATCTGATGTGCCACCTACTTAAAAGCTTTATTAGAATTCTAGATGATATCTAACCCTTTGTAATGCTTTGCACGTATCCCGTGTGTGAAGATCAGTGTGTACTGACCTTTTTATGAAACATGTTGGGCAAATTAAGTCTCCTGATTTAGTAGTGTGACAGACCCTATTAGACACAGCATATCCATGTTGAGCACCCTTGTACTGATATTCAGAGCAGGTACTGAGTACTAACTCAGTAGAGAAAATTTATTTCACTTTCTACATGACACCTGGTATCATTGTGAGATATAAGGAAGGAGTTTGTGAGTCAGTGGATATCCAAACTTTTCAAACTTTTCCACATTATGTACTTTTGGACTTTGTTTTGTTATGTTTTGTTTTAGAGAATGGATTCAATGGTGCTTCACTGATGTTCATATAACTCTAACTTATTCTTTTCAGGAAACATGTTCTGGACTCTGTGGCTGTTTGTTTGCATATGTTCTCTAACAAAATCTGGGGCCTTTCAGGAACAAGTATGTTTATATTTACTTGGACACAAGTGAACGCCATTCAACAAATTTTGTGGCACCAGATCTAATTTATGGTTTTCAAAGCAATGGGTTGATTTACGGGCTATTTAGTGAAGATTCATGATATATAATCCCAGTGTAAAACTTTGAAGAGTTCAAAAGAGGGCAACATACTGTATATGAGAAAAAAATAAGACTCCCCATGATTATGATTATTATGTTGTATTTTATTATCCAGCTTTGCAGTTGGTGTAAAATATAAAAATAAACTACAGACATCTTACTTAACCCTTAATTCTTCTTGAATCCTTGACTTTTTTCTTCTTGAATCTTGAAATGTGGCTTTAGCCCTAATTATTTTCAGAGATGGTGTGGTAGTATACAATGTGAATGTTTTTATATTGTTTTATAGACTACAAGTCTGGAAAAAAAGAAAATCTATTTGTATAAAAATTGTATACATTTTATAAATGAGAAAACCTTGTTCTGTTTTATAGTGCATGTTATGACAGTCTGATCATAGCATCATAGTTTTTGTAATTCTTTTGTTGAGTTAATTGTGATGTACCTCATGCAGGCTTTTTAAAGTATCAGATTTATAAAACTCTAATTCATGTTATGAACTTACAGTAATATTTAACACCAATTTCTATCATTTACAATTGAGTACATCACATTGCCTTAACAATTGATGTACTTATTCAATTCAATTAAAATTTATTTGTATAGCACTTTTATCAATTGACATTGTCTCAGGGCAGCTTTACAGCAGCTTTTTATAAACATAAAACAAAAGGTTAATATAAAGATTAGTATAATAAAAAATTCAAGATTTATATTAGATATATTTAAATGTATTTGTATTTATCCCCAATGAGCAAGCCTGAGCCTACTTATCCTTTTGATCAAGACCTCCAGCCTTCAGAACCTCAGCTTATGAATCAGATGATTTTACTGGCAATTATTAAAAGAGATTTACTCACTAAGAGCTTCTAAATTTCTAATAGTTTTTTAATCCCAAGAATCAACTATATTTCTGAGTTTGTAATCTTAAAGCACTTCTTAGTAAAGACTCTTAAAGCACTTACTTATTATGAAAGAGGACACTGCGGTGTGCACCTAGGTCTGTTCCAGGGATATTGTGGATCTGATATTTCTCTATTTTTGTTTTTTTTTTCCCTGTAGTGATTGCTGACAAAGGGATTTTATATGTGTCCAACCGAGGGTTGCTCAAACTAGTACGTTATATTATTTTTTAAGTGTGACAGTTTTTATGCCTCTGCTACTGATTTTAAATGTCTGCAGTAGTCTTCATTAGCATCCTTCCTGTTTGTCATTCACAGATGTTGTATACATGGTTATGTCCAGGAACTCTTTGTATTGGTGCACCAATCTGTCCATCCATCAGTAGAAAATTTAAAGTAGTTAAATATAAGATAATTATATGCTTATAGGATGCTTATCATTGTTATCACCAGATGAACTGAATTTGGTATTCATCCAAATTAGTCAAGGTATATTTAAGGGTATTTCAGGCATAAGAATTAGTAACAAGAAGGACTAGACTTTCCTTAGACTTGGAGGTCGAGACATTCCTGCTTATGCAGCTGGTGTTAAGATCTACTTGCTTTTTGAGAGTAAATATGATCTTTTCTGAAATTTATTTATTATAGAGGAAAAAAATCTAGAGTGGAAACTTTCGATCACTGTTTGCATTTAAACAGTCGTTTTGTTTACATGCTGTATGTCCTGTGTGCAGTTCACTGTATATACCATATGTTTGTACATATATAAAAAAGTGCAAATAATCTACAGTATATTGTGTTCTGCTTTTTGTACAATTCCTATGTGTGTGTGTGTGTGTGTGTGTGTGTGTGTGTGTGTGTGTGTGTGTGTGTGTGTGTGTTTAGTTCTTGACTTCAAACAGTAACTAAACAACCTTTGTTAGAAGCAGAACTACTCTAATATTGACGAGAGAATGCTGGCGGAGTCAGTTTTCAGTTTCAGTCCATGTAACTTCCTGGCTGATGGACTAATCTGGACTAATGTGATATGGCTAAGGTTAATTCTGTGTTTAAATGTGAGTACATGTGCAACTTTAAGCAGAGACTAATGAGACCATTGCCAACACTGGGGAATGGTAGTGGGTGTTTGAGTCAATAGGAATATCGTCAGACAGTTTATTTAGTTAACATGCTAAGTTGTGTTAATTTCACATTAATGAGTCATTTGTGCTCACTGCCTATATGTATAATCTTTCTTGGCTAGTGTGATAGGTAAGCTCTGCTGTCATGCACAATTAGACTTGTTTTCTTATCACTGTTCATTCAATATGTCACCTGGAAAGAGTAATAAGCTTCAGGTACACATTTATTCTGCAAGGTAGAACCCTGCTCTCTATTATACCCTCTCACTCACTCACTCACTCACTCACTAATTTTCACCGCTTATCCGAACTACCTCGGGTCACGGGGAGCCTGTGCTCAGGCAGGGAGCCTCAGGCATCAAGGCAGGATTCTATTATACCCCTCATTTAAAAATGTTACTCTAAAACCCCGAACCTGATCTTTTGCTTAGCGCTTTTTAAATTTTCCTGCCTGGGTTCTGGTGTGAACTTCAACATTCACTTTCCATTCTTTTAGCTCTGACATGAGAGACAGTTTAGACATTACTTTCACGGTGGCAATTCTAAATATTTATAAATGTTATTACACTGGTGGATCCATTAATGAATAGCAAAAACACCGGTTGGTCTTCTGAGTCTGGTTTTTGTTTAGTGAATTGTTCTTTTATTTTCTCTTCATCTTTCAGATTTTTTTTCCATCTAACTTCCAACATCCAGGCATGGTGCAGAAGGCAATAGGTGTGAGATAATTCCTGCTCTAGAGAGGAAATGAAATTTCTCACTGCCATTTCTGAGCAGTTCAGAGGTCTGAGAAAATCCATCATATCATTATACTTATCTACAAAGCTATTCAGTCAAAGGTATTTATATGGTTAGCTTTCTGTTTTGTTTGTGGAAAAATATGGAAGGGAAAGAAACAGTTTTTGTGCCTCTGTCATGCTGAAAGAAAGAAAGCACCTTGCAAAGAGGTTTTGAAGAAAACTTTTAGCATTTTTACATTTATTTATTTTTGTATTGCTTATTGTATCTGTAATAAATTAACAATATATAAGAATTATATCATTTGTGCAAATATGCAATATTTAATAATCATATCTTTCATATAACCACACACTGAATACCATAGAAACACACACATGTGGTTTCATAGCGCTTTTTACAATTGACATTGTCTCAAAGTAGCTTTACAGAACAAAAACCTAGAACAAAAGGTTATTATAAAGAATAATATAAAGATTAATATAATACAAAATTCAAGATCAATATTAGATATATTAAAATGTGCTTGTATTTATCCCCAATGAGCAAGTCTGAGGTGACTCAGGTGACTGGCAAGGAAAAACTCCCTTGAATGGAAGGAAGAAATCATGAGAGGAACCAGACTCAAAGGGGAACCTGAACCCTTATATGGGTGACACTGGAGGGTGTGATTATAAATATACATTCTGACAAATGTTGTAATGATGCAAATGACCACATGGAGTTAACATGTGGAGTTGACTTTTCCCTTTAGGGGTTGCCACAGCGAATCATCTGTTTCCACCTAACTCTATTCTTGGCATCCTCTACTCTTGCAACAATTAACTTCATGTCTTCTTTTAACACATCCATATATCTCCCCTTTGGCCTTCCTCTTGACCTCTTACCTGGCAGCTCCATCTCCAACATCCTTCTACCAATATAGCCATCTCCCTCCTCTGTACATGTCCAAACCATCTCAATCTAGTCTCTCTGACCTTGTCCCCAAAACATCCAACCTTATCTGACCCTCTGATGTGCTCATTCCTAATCCTGTCCATCCTCATCCCTCCTAAAGTGAACCTCATCATCCTCATGTCTGCTACCACCATCTCTGACTCCTGTCTTTTCCTCAATTCTACAGACTATAACCCATATAGCACATATGGTCTCGCTACTGTCTTGTACACATTTCCTTTGATTCTTGCGGACGCTTTTCTGTCACACAACACTCCTGACACTTTTCTCCATCCACTCCAACCATGCCTGTACTCACCTTCAATGTGAATAAAAAATGTGAATAAAGATCAATATACTGTGTCAATATATTACTTATGCTCTGAAATGTGACCTAATTTACTATAATGGCAATGAACAGTAAATTTGAACTGGAGAATAAAAAAAAAAACCCTAGGACAGGAATTGTGAATTAAAAGAATCATAAAAATTACATCGCTATCTGATTTATACTGTAGGTTCTGAATTGTATTAGTTGTAATGCAGCAAATCTAATTTATTACTATTTATAAATTGCGGTCTTATACCCTCCTTGCTTAGAGTCTGGAGATGTTGCATGATTGATAATGAGTAAATTCAGTGCTACAGGAGTGCATCAGTGTATATTTCCTCTTTGTAGTTATGTATCGGATTCTCTGCTCTGTGATTATTGGGGACTGTAGAACTATTGGCAGAGCACTAGCTTCTGTGAGAAATGACCATGGCAATCATCAGAGCACCATTCAGGCAAGAGTGAATGAAATGCAGCTCTACTGTCACTCAGCCATGTGAAAAGCCTGCTACAATGTGTTGATCATCCTGAGCAGTGTGCACTGAAGGGTCAACTAAAAAGCAGGATGGTCTTTTTGTTGGCAGCTGTTGCCTGAGAGAAGGGATCATTCAATTCACTATGGAGGCTTATAATGGGAACTTAATGCTGCTTCTTTGGTGTAATCTGCCACCCAATATTGTTTTCTCACTAAGCTGTCAATTTATAATGAGCAGATACTTTAATTAAATTTTCGTTTAACCCACAATTCTCCCACCTTGTCTGTTGCTCTTAATCCTACAGGCTAATCTTGGCATTTGCACCATTTGTTATAGCAAGTGGAAACAAAATCCAGTAGTGGTAAACCATTAACTATTGGCTCTATTAATCTATAACTTACCTCAAATCTCTAAAGTGGTGTACACTAGATCTCTGATGCTTTGCTGAATGCAAACAAGAGCATATTAATTTCTGTCTTATATTCTTTTTCCATAAGATGAAAAGCTATTAGGTTTTTTGTTTGTTTGTTTTTGTAATTACTGTAAAAGCGACTCTATAATAGGTGTTATATACTTAAACTGGACAAGTAATACATTTACTAGTCACCACATCAGGGAGCTTTAGTCACTACTACAGGAAGGCAGGCTAAATGCTCTTTATTAGGCTGAAAATAATATAGCTAATTATAAATAAAGATAGTAGGGATAGTGGAGATGTGTTTTCAATCCCACTCCCATCTACTCCTGAAAAAAACCTCATTCACGTACAGTATATTTGTCATCCTCCAAAGCTAAATAAAAGCAAAGTGAATGTGGCTGTGACCAGTGCAGTGTGGAAGAAAGCTTTCAGAGCCACAGGTTGCACATTACTATCCAATGGCAGTTTATAGCCTGTTGATGGCACAGACCAGCTAAAAGAGATCGCACATTCAGACCTTTCTTCCGGTGTTACTTAGGTCAGGGTTGAACATGGCAGAAAAAACCTCCCAGACACTTCTTTAAACATTGTGTCCTTATACTTCATTAAGCTAAAAGGAGCTTATGTGCTGCAATGCATGCTCTCAGATCACAGTCAGTATTATCGACTGAGCTATTGTTTATTCACATGAGTACATTTTAAAGATAGGGACACATTTAAATAGAGGAATATGATACACAGTTTTATTCTTTGTCACATATATTGCAGCAGTTATTTAATGTTGTAGTTAACATTATAGCTTAAAAAGTACTAAGAACTGGACATGGTGGGGGCAGTCGTGGCCTAATGGTTAGAGAGTCTGACTCCTAACCCTAAGGTTGTGGGTTCGAGTCTTGAGCCGGCCACGACTGAGGTGCCCTTGAGCAAGGCACCGACACACACACACACACACACACACACACACACACCCCATCTGGATAGAAAGCAGGAAAACACCATTAAACAGAACCACAGTTGACATACAGTGGAGGAAAAAATTATTTTGTTACGGATGACATGTGACTCTCTATATGACAGTGTGGAAACGTGGACCATGGATTTGTAAGGTAGCTACTTTACTCACTGTGCTACCCAGCAATACTCCCCACTCTGTTCATCAATGCTGATTTAAAGATTAAAATTTGATACAAATGTTTCCAGTATTTCAGTTTAAAAAGCTAAAAAATATTATATTCATGAATCTGTTCTGTTTGTTGGCTTTCAACAGGAAATTTTCATTTATTCAATCATTCATTCATCCGTTCATTCATTCATTAGTATCTGTTTTAGTCAGGGTCATAGTGGAATCAGAGTTTATCCCAGAATCAAATTCTGGTTTCACTATGAACCTGAACAGGATAAATCAGTTACTGACTGACTGACTGTCTGACTGACTATCTGACTATCTGACTGACTGACTGATTGACTGACTAACTGACTGACTAACTATTTGACTGACTATCTGACTGACTGACTGACTGACTGACTGACTAATTGACTGACTATCTGACTAACTGACTGACTGACTATTTGACTGACTATCTGACTGACTGACTGATTGACTAACTGACTGACTGACTATTTGACTATCTGACTATCTGACTGACTGACTGATTGACTAACTGACTGACTGACTATCTGACTATCTGACTGACTGACTGACTGACTGACTAACTGACTATCTGACTGACTGACTGACTGACTGACTATCTGACTATCTGACTGACTGACTGACTGACTGACTAACTGACTGACTGACAATTTGACTATCTGACTGACTATCTGACTATCTGACTGACTGACTGACTGACTGACTGACTGACTGACTATTTGACTGTCTGACTGACTATCTGACTATCTGACTGACTGACTGACTGACTGACTGAATGAATGAATGAACGAATGAATGAATTGATAAATGAAATACATTTTCACTTTCATCTTGGCATAATGTTATCATTATATCCTAATATTATTGTCCTTGCCCCGCTTTGCTCTCTTCAGTGCAGAATTTGGTTTAACAGTCAATGCTGCCATGACACATATCAGCACTACTGTATATTCTAGGCCATAAAGAACCTATATATACTTTTTACAGAATCTTTTACAATTTTCTGCAATTCTGTTTTTTTCCCCCCTTCATTATTTACACCTTAGGTGTTCTCATGACTGAAAGCAAATTCTCATAATGTATAAATGATATAAACATTACTACATTTACATTTACATTTACAGCATTTGGCAGACGCCCTTATCCAGAGCGACGTACATAAGTGCTTAAAACTCTAACATTGAATACATTAATGCTGGATCACTAAGTTACATACTTAAGATACCATGAGTTTAAAACATTTGTTCAAAGTTACAATGAAAGTGTCAAAGGTGTGTTTTTTTTTTTTTTTGTTTTTTTTTTTAAATGCAAAAGATAATGAAAGAAGTGCTAGTTGAAGTGTTTCCTGAATAAGTAGGTCTTCAACCGCCGCTTGAAAATAGCCAGTGACTCAGCTGTCCGGACCTCTAGGGGAAGTTCGTTCCACCACCTTGGTGCCAGTACAGAGAAGAGTCTTGTAGTATACTTGCCTCTTACCCTGAGAGATGGTGGAACCAGTCGAGCAGTGCTGGTATATCGGAGGGTGCGGGGTGCAGTGCGAGGAGTGATGAGGGCTTTGAGGTAAGAGGGAGCTGGTCCATTTTTGGCTTTGTAGGCCAGCATCAGTGTTTTGAATCTGATGCGTGCAGCTACCGGAAGCCAGTGGAGGGATCGCAGCAGCGGGGTGGTATGAGAGAACTTTGGCAGGTTGAAAACAAGCCGGGCAGCTGCATTTTGGATCATTTGCAGAGGACGGATTGCGTTCATAGGTAGACCTGCCAGCAGTGCATTGCAGTAATCCAGTCTAGAAATGACAAGAGACTGAACAAGTACCTGAGCAGCCTGTGTGGACAGAAATGGTCGAATCCTTCTAATGTTGTAGAGAAGAAACCGACATGAGCGAGTCACATTAGCAACATGAGAGGAAAAGGACAGTTGATTGTCCATGGTTACCCCAAGGTTGCGAGCTGTGGCTGAAGGGGAGATCAGATCGTTGTGCAAGGATATAGCAAGATCATGACCTGGGGATGAATCACCTGGGATGAAGAGCAGCTCAGTTTTGCTAGGATTAAGCTTTAACTGATGAGCAGTCATCCATGATGAAATTTCTGCCAGACATGCAGAGATCCGGTCAGAAGCTGTGGCATCTGCGGGTGGGAAAGAGAAGATAAGTTGTGTATCATCAGCATAGCAGTGGTAAGAGAACCCATGTGAGGAAATAACTTCACCAAGAGAGTGAGTATACAGGGAGAAAAGAAGAGGACCAAGTACTGAGCCTTGTGGGACGCCAGTGGAGAGTCTGCGTGGAGCAGATGTCACTCCCCTCCATGTTACCTGATATGAGCGTCCTTCCAGGTAGGAAGCGAACCATTCCCAAGCTGATCCGCATATCCCAAGACTCCTGAGGGTGGCTAAGAGAGTCTTATGGTTGACCGTATCAAACGCTGCTGAAAGGTCAAGGAGGATAAGGACAGATGAGAGATTGGCTGATCTAGCAGCATGTAGTTTCTCAGAGACATCTAAAAGGGCTGTCTCTGTGGAATGAGCTGCTTTAAAGCCAGACTGGTTGGGGTCTTGGAGGTTGTTCTGTGAGAGATAGACAGACAGTTGATTAAAGACAATGCGTTCAGGAATTTTTGAAAGAAACGAGAGAAGTGATACCGGTCTGTAGTTACTGATGTCTGATGGATCCAGAGCAGGTTTCTTCAGGATGGGAATAACCCTTGCTCTCTTGAAGGTAGTTGGTACCTGACCAGATGCTATGGATCTATTGGTGATAGTTGTAATGAAGGGCAGAAGGTCTTGCGAGATGGTCTGCAGCAAAGTGGAAGGGAGTGGATCCAATGGGCAGGTGGTAGGATTGCAAGACTGGATGAGTTTTAGAATCTCTTCTGCTGTTACAGTTGAGAAATGTGACAACAAAGGTGTAGGGGAGTCCATACTCTGAGATGTAAGTGCAGTCGGGGCTGAAGTGAAGGTCCGGCAGATTTCCTCAATCTTCTCCTGGTAGAAAGAAGCAAAGTCTTCTGCAGTCAGGGAGGATGAAGAAGGTGGAGCCGGGGGGTTGAGCAGAGAAGAGATGATGTTGTGGAATTTCCGAGGGTCATGTGAGGAAGCTTCAAGCTTTTCCTTGTAGAAGGAAGTCTTGGCAGAAGTCACATCTGAGGAGAACTTGGCCATGAGTGTTCGGTAAGAATCAAGATCTGCATCAAGTTGTGATTTCTTCCACTTTCTCTCTGATGATCTTAGCTCTCTTCGATTGTTGCGCAGCACATCTGAAAGCCAAGGAGCAGAACAAGAAGTTTTCTTGGGTTTAGTGGACATAGGGCAGAGGAAGTCCATAGTTGAGGAAAGAGATGAGAGGAAAGTATCTGTGGCCGAGTCCAAGGGCAGTGAGGAAAAAGACTCAGGATCAGGAAAAATTACTAAAGCCTGTCAAACTGTTTTTAAAACAATTCTCTAATTTAACTGACAGATCCTAAAATAATATTCTTAAACTAAAATATTAAATACTCATTTTATTGATAATACTTCAGAGCTGGGGAAAATGCAAAGACATTTTTTCACACTTTTATTATATAAAACATACACAAACACAAAGAGGCTTTGTGTAAGTCACAGTGTAATGCGAAAATATAAATTAAGCAATTAAAATGTTTAATCCATATACTAATTCAAATTTCACAGGTTGGAATATATCTGTGACTGCACTGACCAGGTGTTGGAGGTGATATACTGTATGCAGGCAGTTTATGAAGAAAGCTTTTTGTAAAATCCTGCTACTGTAGGTGTGCTGAGAACTCGAGACATGAGGACTATGGAGGCGGGTTTTAGAGAGCATAACTCTGACATTCTTTTATTTATTTATTCTTTTATGTCTTTCTTTAACTAGATTGCTTTGTAGCACTTCTTTTGCCAACTCAAATACAAAAAGGCAACGCACACACACAGCTCAGCTCGGCCCACATTTTCTCAAGTTAGAATTACTACCGTTATAGAAACACCGTTATTGACAAAGGTGTGCAAAATAATACATCACATCTTCTGAATTCCACCATTCTTTTACAAACAATGCTCGACAAGGTCTTTATACAGTAAATCAACAGGTGCCACTGGGAAGTTCTTCCACATTTTCAAATATAAAAATCAGTGTTTATTTTAGCCTTGCGATGGGTTGGCACTCCATCCAGGGTGTATCCTGCCTTGATGCCCGATGACGCCTGAGATAGGCACAGGCTCCCCGTGACCCAAGGAAGTTTGGATAAGCGGTAGAAAATGAATGAATGAATGAATGAATGAATGAATGAAAGTTTATTTTAATTTCTGTTTCTACTTGAGGTGTTTCAACGGTTCTAACTAGGTGTGGATGTATGTGAGCCTGGTATAAAAATGATGGACATATTAGACATTTGTCCCAGTGTGATGAGAAAATGTTTAATCCATTTTCTTAATTCACTTTTTAGATGGTGCAAGACATCTGAAATACACTATGCAAAAGTTAGGGGTTATAAGTGATATATGGAAAGATTATTATACAGTAAATTTATTATACATATTTATTATACAGTAAATCTCCTTTCTCATTTCAGTGAATTTATGTGTGTGTGTGTGTGTGTGTGTGTGTGTGTGTGTGTGTGTGTGTGTGTGTGTGTGCGTGTCTCAATGTATCTCAAACTAAGAGGAATAATTCTCCAACCCCATTTCCTTCAATAATCCTCTCAAATAAATGTACTGAATCTCAGGATGTACTCGTAAGTTCATTTTATAACTTGACTATTCTGTTTCCTCCCATGATCTACAGAGCTCCACTTTACATTGTTACTCTTTACTCATTAACTTAGTAGGCACAAAGCTGTGGAATGTTCCATCAAACAACTAAATTGCTGTGTTTGTCTGTGTGCTGTGTGTTAGTTAACAGCAGCGGATCTGGTTTGGGTAAACAATCACTTCTTGTGCTTTACTTCAGCTGAAACAACAGCCCTGAATTAGCACTTAGTATTACATGTCTGTTGTTCTATTTGAACAGCAGACTACTAATGACATTTATGTTTAGTCCGTGTGCTCTATTTTTGTTGACTAATCCAATTTAACTCCATTTTATGTGAAGTACTTTGTAAAGATAATATATTTAACAGGACACTGTTTTCTTTATAGTTCACATTTACCTTTCCTTAAAATTCCCTTAATGGACATTATTAAATGCATTAGGCAATGTGTGTAAATCATGAACTTTACATTATTATATCAAATTGGTCAGAAGGTTGTGACAGTGGTGCCAGCTGCAAGCCAATTCCCGGGTTTATCATAATGCAATTATATCTTATACATTATTGTTTCTATAACAGCCGCCTATATATATATATATATCAGATGTATCTATGTAGTCTAAGGCTAATAATAATATGTTCAAATTGGAAAAAATAAAGTAAAATAAATAAATAAATAAATAATAATAATACTACTACTAATAATAATAATAATAATAATAATAATAATAATAATAATTGTAAAAAATAAAATAATTGTTCTATAAGAAACTTTTTTTTCCTTTTTTATTTTTGTAAGGAGACATTTATTTAACATTTTTATTTCATTTGAGTCAGTTTTCTTAGTTCATTCAAAAAAAACGAAGAATAGAAAAAAGAAAAAAGAAAGAAAATAATAAATATTTTTAAAAAGAAAGCTGAAAACGAATGCTGAATTTTGACAAAAAATCTCTCCTATAAAGTATCACTTCAATCACTAAATTTATCTCACTGTAGTTTTTCACTGTATGCCACCTGCAAGCAATAAGTAACGGTAAGAAAGTAAAGCTAAAGTAAAGCTTACTACAGATAGAGTCTATTCAACATGTTGGTTTGTTCATTCCACTTCTACTACATTATACACACACTGAGCAAACATGAAAAACATAGTTCACCTTGAAAATATCAGATTCAATGACATCAGCAGGCTATATTTACTTCAAGCACTTGCACTTCAAATACTATTTCTGTGTTGAACACGAGCAGCATTTATGTTGCTGTGTAAAAATACTTTAGTCCAACATAATGCTCTTACTGTACCATTTAACGCTATCTGCTGCATGACAACCAAAGCTCCATGAATGACACTAATGGTGAAAACAAATCTTTGCACAAAAAGAATGCTTCAGAGACTTTATGCATTTTTTTTGTCATGTAATCTTTTTAAGCTGTATGGAGAATATAGAGGAGTGCAGTATGCTGGCAGATTCTGGCATACACCATTACCGGAAACAAGAGAGTGAACAGGCCCTTATCAAATAAATAATGTCTCAGCTTGCTGGCAAGGGAGTGATAAAAATGAAGCAATTTGTTTTCAACCTCATTCATATCATTAAGTAAACAAAGGTTCTCACTCTGCAGTGCATTCTTGAAGGACTCGATTTAATACCATGAAGAGTTTTGATTTCACACAAGCTGACTGACTTAGATACATAATGAAATCATAAGAGTTTTCAGGAACTTTTCTTTTTCTTTCTACTCATAAAGTAGTTCTGGAGAAAGCTTGCTGCATGTTGGCTAATTTAAATAAGTAATAAAAAGTCCAGAGGCGAACTATTATAATAAGTTTGTATAATAAATAAATTCATTCATTTATTTATTTTATTAGCGCTTTATGGATGCTCACAGCAGCTTTACAGACATAAAAATTCAGAATCAAAATTTAAGAACATTTAAAATTTAAATTTATATTTATCATTAATAAGCAAGCCAGAGGTGATGGTGACAAGATGATCACATGATTTCTAAATTCAAATCAATTGCTAAAATCAATGCATGCCTAGGTCTAGTAGATCCTATGAGAAAACAGAGATAAGGTCCATACAACATATTCATTCATTACAATATGGTAAACCTTTAGTATTTCTCCGGAACACACCATTCCCTATTTTTAACACAATGAACTTAAAAGCCACAGCAGCATTTCCAAATCCACAAACCGTTACCTGGCAACCATACGATTTTGGTCGGTCACAGGTCTGGGCTCCTAATGATTGGTCACAGGTCTGGGCTTCATGTGAGCAGTGAGCTGTGAGCACCTGGACCTCATCAACAGCTTCTGCTACATCTTACAGACTCACCAACACATTTACTTCAGGAGTGATACAGATGTGCATTGCCAACCAAACCATTATATCAGATGCATAAATATGTACGTTTCTCTCTCTCTGTGTGGGTGTGGGTGTGTGCCTGTGTGTGTGCCTGTGTGTGTGTGTGTGTGTGTGTGTGTGTGTGTGTGTGTGTGTGTCTGTGTGTGTGTGTGTGAAGCAAAAAGAGCAAGTAAGTAACAGAGAGAAATAAAGAATGGTCTGCACTCCATTGCTCTGGAGTTGATCTTCCTCTGAGCTTCATTCCTAATTATCTGATCTTTAACAATCCTGCTGATTCTAGTGTAGAGACCAGAATAAATCAGAAAAATAACATCGGTCTCATTCGGGTACAGACCTGTACTGATCAGTGATCAGTTATAGCAGCCTATGATCCATGCAAGCATTATCTTGTAACAAAAAAGTATTTGACAAACAAACAGATGACTATGGCACCTGCAAATATGTTTGCATAGTCATGCTCCGGCCATTAATTACCATTATTCCCCGAGAATAAAATTAGTTTAAGAAAAGATGTTTCCATTATAATGTGGTAAAGATCTGCTTAAATGACATAACTGTTGCTGCAGTATAGAGATGCTGAAAATTTTGGGCATCCATCCTGACATTCATTTGTTAAGTAAAGTCCTGGCTAGCTTATCATTCAACTTCCAGTCAAATGCTTCTGCTGTAGTGTCTGATAACCAGATCACTCACAGCCAAGACCTGTGACCGACAGAAATTGTACAGTTGCCAGGTAACCGTTTGAGGACATGGAAATGCCATGGCTTTTATGTTTATTCTGTTGAAAAGAAGCAATGACAGAGTTTAACTAATTCTCTTCTTCACACCTTTTCTACAATCCTATATAAGGTCTATGCATATACTTAGGATTGGACATATTGTTAATGAATATATTATATGGATCTTATCTGGGGTTTTTTTTCCTGGGTCTAGGAGTGTACTAGACCCAGGTGTGCATTGATTCATTTTACTGTGTGTTTGTGTGCTCATTTTGTTTGACTGCTTCATGTTAGTCCATTTATCATGAAGACAGTCATCTGAACATTTCCCAAGCCCTTTCTCTATACGATATGATGAATCTCTGTCATTATATTTGGTTTCATTTCCTTCATTGTGCGTGTGTGTTTGTTTTTTTTTACCTTAGTGTACTTTGCCGAATAAAAACTAGAACGATAAGCCTCTGCTCTGTAGCGACAAGTGACAAATCTATAAGATGACCTACAAGATCTATAAGATGTTAAATATAATCTTGAAAGTGTATAAACCCATTTGTATATGTCTGTCAAAGATAGATTTCCACTTATTCTTCTTATTCATTATTCGGCCCTTTATGCTTTGTAGTCACGTTGGGGAACATTGGGATAATTAAACACAAATAGGAAAACAAACTGTAGTTTTCTGCCTTTTGATATTCGCTTTGGACATATTGGTTTTTATTAACACAAGGTTTAAATCACTGGTTACAACAAAAAGAAAAGTATTAAGTACACCCCCCCCCCCCCCCACACACACACACACACACACACACAGACATTAAAGATATAAAGCAGTCTAACTCTTGCTTGCGTTTTATTTTTCACAATCAAACAGGAACATACTCAATACTACAGTGATCTTTAGTTCATTATCTTTGGTATAGAGTTACTATTATTGCACACTGTGGTGAAAAACAACATGTGCTTATAGACGCACACTGAGGAAGGCATCCTGCTGCCCAATACTGTCTATACTCACATTTTCACTTCATTGCTCTATGAACATGTTCATTCGAGGGGGAGCAGTGTATAGGATGACATGGCTGCCTGAGTCACAGTCTCTATAACACATTTTGTGAGTTTAAAATACTTATTTTATAATAAATCATTTGAAACTGAAATAAATCTAATCAATTTTCAGTCCCACCGTGTATCTCTGATGTACTATCATAAAAACTGTAAAATGATGGTGTGGATGATGTCCATAGATTGGAAATCTGAACAATTGTTTTGGGCTACTTTTGGGCCTTTTGTATAGTTTTTAATATGTAGTTGCACTGGAAATGTTGATGAAACTGCTATATTGACATGGTTGAACCTTCCTAGCACCACTTAAAAACAATAAACCACTTAAAAACTATATGCTGGCTACATGGTATAACTGCATATTATGGGTTACTCTAACATTTAGCTGATAGTAGCCTATAGAATAAAATGTGTTAGCCTTTTGAATAAATTTTCTTAGAGGCTATGTATTTAATATTCTACCAAAGTTCACCAAAATCTCTGGTCCTATGCTTATTCTGGGGATCAACTCAGCTTAGGGATGTTCACCTCCTGTCTGAATGGGATTCTAACTGGGGTGTCCAGTTAACACTGTCTAAAACACATAAATGACCTGACATAAATGACCACTATGTGTGAATCTATGTATGAATGTCATCTCCGGCTTGCTCATTAGGGATAGTTAGTATATATATAGAGCTTATATATAATATTCATTTTAAACTTTCAACTTTGAGATTTTTACTTTGTTTCTTTACTTATTTAAAGCTGCTTTGAGACAATGTGAATTGTTAAAAGTGCTATACAAATACATTGAATTGAATTGAATTGAATTGAATTGAATTGAATTGAATTGAATTGAATTGAATTGAATCGAATTGAATGGGCATCCTGTCTTCCTGGAATAGGCTCTGGATCCAACATTACAGAAAATGAAGGAATGTATAGAATATTATTATTTTTTAATGTTTTTCATTCATAACTGTCATTATTTTTTTTTTAATGCCTACAATCTTTATTCTTATGAAATTATGAAATTAAGAGGTGTATAACTGCATTTCTCTAGTCTACATAAATTTAACACTCAATTCTCATGTTCTTGACTAAATCCTATTTTTTAGAACATAATTGTGAAAATGTCCTTTCTTTTTCTGCAGGTGTGTCTATAGCTTAAAACAGAAAAGGCTGAGATACTATTCAGATAATCAGAACAAAACAAGAACATGCTTCCTGGTGGATCAGTACCCTAATATCGATGGAGTTTTAACCTTTATGGGCAGTACTAAAACAGGCCTGCTAGTTCTAGACTGACTAGTTCTGGGTAAATAAATCATTCCTTTAACCAATTCACTAAATTTGACATGTTTCAATATTTACCAGAGGCACAAAATGAATTTAATTAATGCTTCAAGATGACATATTTCAGATGGATCCACATCATAATTATTCAGGTACAATCTGCTTTAAAGTAGTCGAATTGGAATTTAAAATGAATTAAGTTCACAAAGTTCTCCCTACTAAAACAAGGAATTAAAAATAACCATTGAGAAATAGCTCCGTGGGTTTTTTCATTGTGTAAGTAATTAACATTTGCTCTGGATGTGTTCAGTAGAATGAAATGCATTATATGAAAACTGGGAGAAAGAAGACAGTATTTTGGATCCTGCCTGCTAACTCTATGTATGTGTGCGGCACCTTATTTCTGCAAAAAAGTTACAATAATACGTTGGTTGAAAGTCATGTACAGGGTTGAAATCAGAGGTAGGAGTAAGTCACACATGTGCAAGTCTCAAGTAAGTCTCAAGTCTTAACCTTCAAGTCTCAAGCAAGTCCGAGTCATTTTTTGTGAGTGTCAAGTCAAGTCAAGTCGTAGCTTGAGTCAAGCAAGTCACTGGCAAGTCATTCAGATGTTTGATTATTTAACTAAATGTATATATTAAACAAAGTTAAATCTACAGTATTTATTTGCACCAAAAAATGATTATATGCATTTATTTTTAAAAGGTGTCCACATACAGGTGAGTTGTAAATACAATAAAAATCTAAAAATGAATAAAAATCAAAACTACAAAGCCTATGATGTAAATGTAACTGAAATAAGGCCAACATAAAATCATGAAATGTTTCAATATGCCTCAAACATGGCAGACGACCATGGAAAAGTATATATAAAAAGTGCAATGGATTCTATGCAACAAAATGGCATTTTTTGAACAGGCATTCCCTTTTAATCGGACATGAACACATCCTTAAATTAGATCCTTCCTTTTTAACAACAGAATAACAACAACAATCAATCACGTCAACCAAAAACCTTGAAGTGAATTAACTATTGGAGAGAGAGAGAGAGAGAGAGAGAGAGAGAGAGAGAGAGAGAGAGAGAGAGAGAGAGAGAGAGATTGATTATTGGAGTGAGTGTAATTTATTAATATTAAAGGGATAGTTCACCTAAAAATGAAAATTCTGTCATCATTTTCTCACCCTCATGATGTTACAAACCTTTATAAATTTCTTTGTTTTGATGAACACACATGTAGATATTTTGAGGACTGTTTGTAACCAAACCATTCATGAGCCCCATTCACTTCCATAGTGGGAAAAAGAATACTATAGAAGTGAATGGGGCTCATGAATGGTTTGGTTACAAACATTCCTTAAAATATCTTCCTCTGTGTTCATCTAAACAAAGAAATTTATACAGATTTGTAACACGAGGGTGAGAAAATTATGAAAGATTTTTATTTTTGGGTGAACTATCCCTTTAAATTGAATGTGTGTGCGTGTGCATGCGAGACAAGAATATGCCTGTGCTTGCAACTCTGAAGTTTTTTATTTTTATACTTATATTGATGTTTTTTATATATAATGTGCATCCCCATAAAAAATCCATACGCTTTTCACTCAAAGCTTAACACTGAAGACCAATTATACAGTAAGTGCTATTGCAAAAAAGCTTTCCACATAAACAGTGACCAACCATTTAAACTACATTGCGCTTGCAAAAAATTTAATTTCATAGAACTTCAATTGTGTCATTCAATTGTGAGCGATGTGGTCGCATACTGCTGTTCTTCTCTTCTAATCTTGCACAAAATCCCGGTACCCGAACTTAATTATTTTTGGTGTAACGCCTTCCATGTTTCGTCACGACTGTTAAGGTTTATTAGTTAGTGCGCGCGCTCCCTCTGCTTGCCTGCTGCGTCACGTGGTTAGATTACGCTCTTGCGTGCGTTTAAAAACAGATTAAAAAAAACAAACAAAAAAAACAAGTTATTTCGAGTCATTAAACTCAAGTCCGAGTCAAGTCTCAAGTCTTGAATGTCAAGTCAAAGTCAAGTCGAGTCTTTTTTTTTAATATTTGTCAAGCAAGTCTCAAGTCTCAAATGTGCGACTTAAGTCCGTCTCGAGTCAAGTCATATGACTCGAGTCCCCATCTCTGGTTGAAATTGCTCATACAGACACCTCATTGTCCTTGGGGGAAAAAGAAAAGAAGCAAATTATAGGCGAAAGAAGAAAGGATGTGATCAATAAGGAAAGGCTGCTGATGTTTCACATCTTTCGTATTGTCTGTTACAGCCCATGTCAAAACTTTCTGTGAGTGTATGTTGATCACACATTTGTATTGTACACTATGTACACAGTGCTGCAAATAATGCAGGCTGTTGTACCGTTGTACTGTTGTATAGGTCAAAATATGTTGATTAATTTTATTATAGCGGCATGGCTTTGACAATAGTTCTGTCAGAAAGGGCTGTAATAATATATATAAAAGAATTTGCAGACATTCCACACCAATAAGTGTAATTATAAAAGGATAAAAAGTATGCAGTGTTCTTTAATAAATATAAAATGTAACTGTGTTCATTGCTGTTAATATTTATGGTAATATTATCTATAGCAGCACACTGTTGTGTTTTATCTTTATTAGTGGTCTGAACTCAAGCTCTCATGTCTTTACCAAGCAATTTGTTTCAAGTAGTGTGAGACACTTTGGAAATGAGATGGTTTGTAAAACTTTTTTTATTGATCAGATCCTTTTCATTCTTCCTGCATAATTTGCTACTGCCTTTTCCTGTGAGGACAATAAGCCTGTTCATGGGGGCAAGTACAGCCTCCTCCATGATTTCACCCAATGTGCGATTGCTGGAAATGACCAGGCCTGCTGTAGCTAAATGTGTGTCTAAACCTTAATGCAGGTAAAATGAAATAAAACATGCCGAGGGTTTCTTTTAAGTTTTTTTTAGTATCTCTCCACAGCTACAACCAGACAATAAACAATCAATAACAACACAAAATCAACAACCATATAAAGATATTTAAAAAATATATACAAATATAAATACAACAATATACAAAACTCTTTATAAATAAGAGATTAATAGAACCATAAGATGAGAATACACAAGTTTAATTTCAGTTAACATTTGAAAACTTCAGCAGGAAGGAATAAGTCTATAATGAACTCATATGAAATTACACTGACCTATAAGTTGTTCAGGAGCTCTTGGTTGCACAATTCCACTCAACTATAAAAAAATTGTAGAAAGGATATTATTTAAATTTACATTATTTACTGTCTGGTGTCACCCAAATGAGGATGGGCTTCCTTCTAAGTCTGGTTCCTCTCAAGGTTTTTTCCTCATACAGTATAATTTCAAGGAGTTTTTCCTTGCCACTGTTTCCTCAGGATTATTAGGGATAAATGTTTAACTTTATTATTTTTATAATTTTTTTCTATATTTCTGTAAAGCTGCTTTTAGACAATGTCCACTGTTAAAAGGGGTATACAAATAAATTGAACTGAACTGAATAATAAAAAATCCAATTATGCATAGATATATAAATGAGGCTCTTATTTATTGTTTTATCTTATTTATTTGTTGTATAGGAGAGAGTTGAAAGATCTTATGGACGTGGGGTAGAAGCTGTTACTTTGTTTTGAGTTGTGTGTGCTGATGGATGACAGTATGTGGAGTAAATGTCCTTTATGATTCAGAACTGAGTGTCTGCCATACCAGGATGTGATCCAGTGAGGGCAGATTCTAGAGAACTAGAACAGAAGATATATACAAGAGAAATTGTATAAGATTGGAGACATGTGTGTGTGAAATGGGAGTAGAGCAAGGGGCTTAGCATGCTACCCTGTGGGGTGCCTGTGTTAAGGATGTCTTCTTGCTTATCTACACATCTTGGGGTCTGCTAGTGAGGAAGTCTAGAATCTAGCTGCTTTGTGTGGGACCAAGTCTTAAATCATTAGGTAGACTGAATGTCCAGAGTTCCTAGGATGTGTTTTTTTAATGTATCTCAGCACCAGTCTCTTAAATCATTTCATTGCCATGCGAGTAAGAGCTACTTTCATTAAGGCAGCTGACTTTATGTTTGAGTGCTGTTTTTAACACGTAGGTACTACTGAACTGCTTAGATACTGTATAGATTCAAAATGTCTGTGAAAACACTGCAGGTTTTCAATACACATCCTGAAATTCTGTGTGGCCTGGCAACTTCCTGTATGTTGATTCTGTCGAAAGATCTCCTCATGTCATTCACAGAAACCACAGGTATAATCTTGTGCAAAGCTGCTCTGGGGTGGTCAGGGGTCTTTGTAAGACAGGAGAGAATTTTTTTCTTTTTTTTAATTGCCTCATCAAATATCTCCCATTTCTCACCAATGGGCTCATTACACTGTATTCTAGACATCAGAGTGTGTGTAAAAATAAAGTCAGGCAGTGTTTGGGCTTCTTTGGCTCTAGTGTAGATATAAATGGGACTCAATGGGACATGGCTGTTACACGTCTACCAGAAAACCCTGTTGTTTCTTGTAGCTGTCAAACTTTTCATTCTCACCCCAGTGGGCCTGTGGGTTGAGATTCATGTGAATGTGTTGTTTTCTTGCCCCAAGCTCACAAAGAAAATGGCAGATTAACGTCAATGTGTTTCAGTCCAGGGATTTGATTGATAGTGTTGACAGTGATGCATTCAATAATAAGAAATATATACTAATGGCTCTTCATTGTGAGTTACTGAGCAACTGAGATTCTTACGTCCATTCTTGCACTTGATTATACTTTGCCTTTGTACAGTATAATAGCTTGTTTCTAAGAACATCCATGAAGTAAGAAACATTTCTTTTTCTCATTATTCTAGTGGCTAACTGGTATGAGTATTTACATCCTGCTTAGTCACCTACATGGAGATTTCAGAATAGTTTAGTCTTCCCCTGTTGACTCGTTTACAGTGTGTCAGGTTGTTCTGACAGATCATTATTTACAGATTACTGTGCAAAGCCTGTCCTTGTACACATATACCCCACTTATAAAAGGTTCAATTTAGTTAAGTGATTAATATTACCACAGTAATTGAATTTTAGTAACTCTCTGAACAGATATATGAGCTAATTTTTCTGATAACATAGGAAGAGCTGAATGATAGGGGAGAATTGGTATGTAATTTATGTAAGGTAATTTATTGTTGGATTACTAATTGGATGGTTGTGAGTTCAATTCCCGCGTCCACCAGGCTGCCACTGCTGGGCCCCCGAGCAAGGCCCTTAACCCCCAATTGCTCAGTTGTATAAAATGTAAGTCGCTCTGGATAAAGGTGTCTGCTAAATCCTGTAAATGTAAATTGTTACTTTATTTTTACTTTGTAATTTACTTACTATACTAATTACTAATACTTACTTGCATTTAGGCCAAGGCAGAATCATGCAGAATGTTTAGCTATAAAAAGATGTTTTTCATCTTGTGAAAGAAAATGGCTGATTGTGCCTTCAGTGACTCATAAACTGACTTCATATACTTCATATATTGGGTGCATTGGGTGACTGAAGAGCACAAAATAATAATAATCCTAATCTATCAGTTTATTCAAGACAATCTGCAACTTACAAAATATAAATATTCACAACAGCAAGAAATATCATGTGCATACATTAAACATTCAGCCAATGAACTACAAAGATTAATGACTGACCAATGCACAGTATGGCATTGTACATACTGAATGGTTTCCAGAGTCTATGAGCAGAGGGGTATCCTTTTGAATCAAACATATTCTATCACATGAACATTTATCAGAGTGCATTCTTATTTTAAACCAGCTTACATAAAGTTTTGAATGCTATATCAAAGACAACAGTCAGGAACACAGTCTTGCATCTAAAGTTACACACATTGCAGTTAAAATAAAAAAAGAAAAAAAAGAAAAAAGAAAAATGACATTTTAGTCATTTTAACCACCTTTACTTTTAAGAATTCAACCACATAATGAAATGAGAATGACCAGACAGTACATTCTTCCTCTCTTTTATTCTTTGTCTTATGTTGATATGCAAATGATCTTTTTTTTCTTCTTAACATGCTCACAAAATATCACAGTACGGTACGTTCTACCTGGCTGCATTTTATTTTTTAAAGGTTACATTCTTTAAAGCTTTCTAAGCTGTATCAGAATTACCACACCATAGACATGAAATAAATAAGCTATAGGACGTAGGCATGATACCACTATCCATTATAGCAAAACTATATAGAACATTGTTTCTGATATCTCATTGGAATGTAAACGTGAAAAGCATCTTTGTAACAAGTCTCTTATGGGTGACGTGTTTTACATTGTGCATTGTACAGTAGCTGTATTAACCAATGTGAGCTGGGCTTTGAGGACACAAGGCTGTTAGTCATCTGGGCAGGACAATTTGAGAGATTTCCTGTTGATTCTCTGCCTTATTGTTTATTTAACACTAAGTCTATAGAGAAGAGACTTAGTGCTTTATGGCCATTTCTGTATATACAGCCTATATCATGACACCCTGCTACAAAATTTTAAAACACACCAGAACCATTATGGACAATCAGACTCAATTTGGTCCTATTTTCTTCAACATTTAAATATTTAGACTGATATACCAATCACTGGCTATGAACACTTATCTATCTAAAAAACTAGGCTGTAGATAACATGCTGTCTGACAGTGAGGACTCCTTATATGAAAGCTTCTTTCTTCCAGGCCGGAATTCATTTTTAGGCCCTGAAAGCTCCTCCATCTCTGTGGGGAAGTGATCTGGACTCTGGCCGTTGGAGGTCTCCTTGATTACACTGTAGGTCAGTGCCACGCTGTATGTTGCTGGCTTCTGTGAGCTCTGTGGCCTGCAGTGACAAAGCTTCCGGAAAGCAGCACGGAACTTTTGAGACATAGCGTTGTAGATGACAGGATTGATGGCGCTGTTCAGGTAGATGCAGAGTCGACAGAAGAGCAAAAACCATGTGTCAGAATAGGAATCTTTTAGGAACGAGTTGACCACCACCAGTGTACGATAGGGCATCCACAGCAACGCAAAAAGAATCACCACAACAGCCAGCATCTTTGTTACCTACAACACAAACAAAGAAAAAAGTATAGAACCAAATCTTAAAACCTTCATTAGGTTTTAATCATGCATATCTTTGCATAGAAATTATTATACACTCGTGCAATAATCCAATCAGCCAATCATGTGGTAGCAGTGCAACGCATAAAGTCCTTCAGGTACAGTTCAACAGTTCAGTTTGATTTCATATCAAACATCTTAATACAGAAGAATCCAGTGACTTTTACAATGGCCTGTACAGTATATTGGTGCCAGATGGGCTGGTATGATTTCAGGATTACCTCCTGGGATTTTCATGCACAAATGGTCTTTGTACAGTTTAGACTCTACAACGAATTGAGCATGAAATAAAAAAAATCTTATGTACAGCAGCTCTGCGAGAGGTCACAGTACAATGGCCAGACTGGTTTGAAGACTATGGTAACAAGAATCTGATTCACCCAAACTGCACATTTACCCAAACTTTGAAAACAACTAGGAAGTATTTTTAGCCACTGAAATCATATTTTTCCAATTCTGATGCTTGATGTGAGCATTAACTGAAGCTTTTGACTCTGTGTCTGCATGATTTTGTGCATATTTTGCCGCTGCCATGTGTTTGGCTGATTGGATTATTGCATGCAAAACAGGGTACATGTGTTCCTAATAAAGTGGCCTGTGAGTGTATGCAGATCAGCCACCTTTAGTACTGCCCCATGTGTTGTATTAAATGTTAAAAGTTATTTACATTAGAATCAAGCATAACCTTCATCGTGGCAACGACATAAATCAGTGGCACAGTAGCACACACTGAAGTATTTTATGGAGGATTTGCAAGATGGCAAGAAAGTGCCAGTTGTTTACTGTGTGTCATGTGATCCCACTCCGTATCTCTCACAGAATACTGCTTTGAGATTCAACATCGATTCTGAGATAAAGGTCAAGCTACTTTGTGGCATAACTACCTTGTAAAATTGCCAAGCTTGTATAGATGGTGATAAGCATGAGTAAAGGTAATAAGAAAAAAATGAAGCAAAAGATGGATGGTGCAGTTTTGGCATTAAAACACATTTTGTTAAAAATAGGAATAAAGTGGAAACAGACCCAAAGGGTTACAATAGCATCAGAGAGCATAGCACAGAACAGAATACATAGGTATAGAGACATGAATACTTGGGTTTTACATGATGGAAGCTGCTACCTACAGTCAGACAGGTACATTACTTCTTTCAGTGAAGTCAGAGCTGTAAACTTGTAAAACAGGACAACACTAACATAATACAGTAATGACATTACATTGCCATTCAACTGTACTACAGAACAAATGCCATATTTTACAAATACATCCTATAGATAATTAAATGATAGCAACCCTTGGTCTCCAGTCTCTCTTTGCCAATCCATGTCTCAAAGACTTGACATTGTCCTTCACTGGGTTTCTTGTCCAGATTAATGTTGAGGTTTTTCTGCTTATTTTGCTGTGCATACAGACTAGCTATATTTGGTCATTTTACCAGGTCCTCACCTCCATATTGCTTGTTATTCTAGTTTAATCTGAGATTGTAGTTGTGAATTCTGATAGTTGTGAATGATTTAGAATAAATGAACTGCAGCTGGTTCTCTGTATATAGTCTGCCTTCAGGTGACGCTGTGCACGTGACCACTAAACACTACTAAAGACGTCTAATTTACAGTTTCTGCTCTGGCTTATGTTGAATCACACATTTAACATGGATTTCGGATTTTTTATTTTTATTTTATATTATTATTTTTCCTTTTAGTTTGCTGTCACCCTAAAAAGCACCCGCGCCATGCTGCTACTTGTCCTGGAGTAACACTTTTAACTATTTTTCACGAGTCAATCAACTAATGAACAGCCAGAGCTGAACGTTGTGTGTTGAAACAGGTGAAAACACTAAAACGTCGCTCTAGGACCTGAGAAAACAAGGGAATGCGCGCGCTCTCAAATGAAAGCGCACAGTTGCGCGCGTCAGCTTTAAAAATGAAAGCCTAAATGTCTAGTGCATGTTGATGGTTTTTTCTAGTGTTCTGGAGATGACAATTATTTAAATACCTGTCTTCGTGAGGCCGCTGTGCTTCCAAATGAAGAGTTTTTGGAGTGCTTTTTGCTCTCTGCGCGCGAGCCTTTCCTCCAAGTTTGCGCCTTTTCCTTGGGGTCCGACGGCAGAGGGTTGAGAAACAGGATCCTGGCGATCAGACCGTACAGCACAGAGGCCAGCAGAAGCGGAACCACGTAGAACAAAGTGAAGTCAGCGAAGTAGATCGGCTTGTATAGTCTCCTAGACACCTTGTAAGCGCACACGGTTAAGGTGATGTTGTCGTAGATCTTCGTTTCGATGTCAGACAGTAAAAACCACATCACACAGTAAAGAGTGGTGAAAACCCAAACTAGGACAATGATCTTTTTGGCCCTGGAGAGAGTGCAGAGAAACTGCGCCTTGATCGGGTGGCAGATGGCGATGTACCTCTCCACGGTGAACGCTGTAATGGAGCAGGAGGACGCGTTGATGCCCAGGTACTGCAGGTATGTTATGGAGAGGCAGCCGCCGTAACCGTATACCCACCCCCCAAAAAAGCTTTCTGTAATGTTAGGTAAACCCGCTGCCGTCAGCACGATGAGGTCTGCGACCGCCAAACTGACCAGGTAGCAATTGGTGGGAGTCCGCATGTGCTTGGTCGTGAGCACCACAAGGATCACCATCACGTTCCCCACGATCCCGGCGCCGCAAATAACTATCACCAACAACACACTCACCACTTTGTACTCGAAGCTTTGATCGACCCAAATACCAAGAGTCCGGTTATCATTTCCAAAAAATGTCTCATTCTCCATTCTTCACTTCGCTCCTTCGGTCCTTCACAAGATCACCGAACACCTTTTAAATCCAGCACACAAGCCATAACAGACAGATAATAAAATGTCTATAGAAGTAGCGAGTTGTTGCGCAAAAACACAACCAATTTGCCGCTAATGTTTAAACACTGCTTCTCTTATATGCATTTGCTTTTAATAGACGTACTTGTAAGATTCCGAAAGTATTCCCAGATATGTACGTGTGGCTGGAAGGAAAGCAGTCTTCTCTGGTGTGTGTCTAAGGTGGAGAGGGCATTGATGGTGTGTCCGCCCTTTGGCTCAATGTGGTGTTACTGAGCTCTGCATAAGCCTCCACTACAGGAGTGCGCTGGTGTAGTAGGCAGGAGTGAGAAACGAACCCACAGCCTACACCACACTGGACTCTTTCCAGTGCAATCACGTTAAGAGCCGCCCCGTTCTTTGTAAAATAGTCCAGACTGCAGTTTTGCCAGATTAGACTTATTCCAGTTTAAAGCAAATTTCCACCCGACGTTGTTACTGATATCTCAGTGGGGTCAGGAAGCCTGCAAGCATATCAGATTTAGTCTTTGTAATACAAGGCGTAGGAGTACATGCAACAGCAGAATACCCTGGTGTATTTGTTAAAAAAAGATCTAAAAGTATATACTTTCATCTGCAAACATTACAAACTGCACTAAATTTGTTATGCAAAGAGAAGTGCTCCTTTCTGTTTATTTAATCTTTCCACAAAGACTTTATAGTGCTTGAGCAGAGTTAACATTTCCTCACCAGGACTTATTTACTTCCCTTATTGAAATCCTTCAAATTTTTACTTTTTTAATCTTCAAATCCACTAATTCACTGATTGCTCATTTTCCAGCTATAGAGAGCTTGGGTCATATTATCTGAATTGCTCCAATCTCTTCACAGTAACAAAATGACAGTATTGATTTAGAGTGGTATGATTAGCTATGGCAATTATCTTCTCTTGTTTCAGTTGCTCCAATCTGCTTTGATCTCCAGATGAGTGGCAGATTAAAGCAAGAGGGGGAAAAACATAAAGTCTTTGTAAGGTTTTGGCCTACTATGAGCCACCAGAAGAGCCTTAGTGCAACTTGGTATAGATTCTACAAGTGTAAAAGGGATGAAAACTATTATTCCCTAAAGATAATCTCTCAACTTGCATTTTATGATAGTGGTGGATATTATGTGACTTCAGAATCTCTAGTAGGTGTATGATTGGGCTGAGGTCTGGTGAGAGTCAAGACTACAGCATATAATTGACCTTAATTTCATCTACCTCAAACCATTCAGTGAGTGCTCATGACCTGTGCACAAGGATATTATTATACTGGAAGAGACCAATTCCATCATCATTTGTTACATATTTTTACAGCTTTGATATCTTGACTTCATTCCATCCCTCCATTTTCTGTACTGCTTATGCTATACAGGGTTGCAGGGAAGCTGGAGTTTTTCCCAGGGGAATCAGGCCACAAGGCAGGGGACACTGTGGGCAGGGTGCCAACCAATCATAAGGCACAATCAATCACAGTCACACTCATACACTAACAGACAATTTAGAGATGCCAGACAGCTTATAGTCTTAGAGCCAGTCAGTATGTCTTTGTACTGGGAGATGAAACTGGAGTACCTGGAGGAAATCCCCAAAGCACAGGAAGAACATGCAAACTCCACACTTACATTGTTGAAAACGGGATTCGAAACACCAACCCCAGAGGTGTGATTTAAATTATATATAAAACAATGAACCCTTTTCTATACTTTGGTGCTCATTCAGTCTCTTGTCATTTAGAGTCTGGAATACTGCAATTTGCTCCTGCTGGCTGGCAGATCTGTCTCTGATCACCATTCAACCCCTTCAACTGATCCAGAATGCAGCAGTTTTTAACCTTACTAATTTCTTAAATTCTTCTACACCCAACCCACACACTTAAAGCAGCTTTAACATCCATGCTACAGTACATGCTTTTTGATCCTCCAGCACTACTTGACTGCTCACACCATTTCTCAGGGTACAAGGAAGATATGCCTCAAGACTGTTCACTGTTCTGGCACCTAAGAGCTGGAATGAACTTACTCAAGATGTCCAAAAAAATCACTGACTGTCTTCAAACATTCTACACGAAGGCCTCCCTCGTCCAGAATTAATAAAACTAGCAATTATTATAGACAGGATTTGAATTGCTCTTAATATAAAATGAACTTGTAGATTATTTGCCAATACAGCAACTATTTTAATTATGTTAACTAACAAAAAAGCATAGCTAGATAATGAGTTCTGTGTTTAATTTTTATTCTACACTTTCTGTAGCCTTTTCAGTCGTGCTTTTAATGTACATAGTATGTCTTAGCTTAATTTTTTTTGGTGCTGCAAGTAGGCAAGTGCACAAGTTAGGAGGTTGCTGATGTATTTCCTGACAGTAGTGTGTCACCGCCCCCTTGTGGATTTATTTTGAAATAACAACTACTACTTATTAATACTTTGACCATTGATCTAATGGTCCAGTACAGGACAGACAGTTAGGGGTCATGCCAAAAGAAATATATTCACTGTTCACTGTTCTCATGTTCACCTTTCTCTTACATAAGAACAAATAGAAAACCTTTCACAATGCCTTGCTGAATTGTGAATTCTGCTATTACAAGACTTGCACCGATTGATTCAGATTCAAGATTCTGTCTATTTGTCAGACAGATCTTACCTAGCTGGGGTCAGTCTTACAAATAATTACACATATACCTCAGTGGGATGAATGAAATACATTCTGAAACCTTAATCTACCAATTAAAATGTAAACATTATATGACTATAGCAAAGGGTTACTAGAGCTGTACCAGGAAGTATAGGATATTTTGTCACACTGCTGTTCAGTAGATTATATCTGAATATACATTAATAATTTCCACAGTGTTTTGATATGAAGCATAACTTTAGAAAGTCTCAGAAAGACCTACTGCTTCTTAAAGAATTTCAGAAAACTTTTTTGAAACTGCTTCCAACAAGCTGACACACAATTGGGAATGAAAGCAATGCAGGATTCACAATGTGTATGCTTCAACCACTTCAGTGTTTATATACTCTATAAGTTCATCAAAATCAAGTAAATGAGATGACAGAAAAAAACTATTATCTGTGTCATTTATTACATATAAACTCAATGATGGATTAAAAGTAGTGACCTGAGTATGTATCATTTCATATTAAACATATTAAACAATGTTTGTGTAATATTCATTTTCATAAAGCAAGGTTATATCTTACTTAATAGTCTGAGCAAGGTAAATAAATGTATTTGATGTTTTGTTGTATTACCTCATTTTAACACAAACAAAGCTTTTTTGTACATCAGATCAGATCTAGGACTTATATGATCCATTGCATTCTTTATGGATTTAATTAATCATTTGTGTTTAGCCTTACTATAGAGTTCATTGAAGTCAGTGAATTTTATTTCATCTAGCTTTAAATATAGGCATGTCAGGCTTTCCATCACTTTCCATGCCAGTGAGCCACTCAGAATTTGGCAGCATTGATTTTAAGGGAATAAATTATACATTTAGCTGGGACACAATGCTCTTAATTTTACTAATGACAAAGACCAGTTCCTACCATACAGAATGTACACTTTCACAACAATGCAAAGGCTAAATGTATAATTTATTGACTTTATTTATTTATATGACTTTTCAATAGAGCAAGAAGCCTGGAACTGAAAATTAAAAACCCAATTTATGTCTGCAGCTCTAGCTAGACAAGAGGTTAATTTTTTCTAATTTTTATTCATGTGGCAGATATATATATATATGTATACATGTATATGTATATATATATATGTGTGTGTGTGTGTATATATATATATATATATATATATATATATATATATATATATATATATATATATATATATATATAGTTTAGTTCAGATCAATTTAGATTATTTTCTTATTTTCTTTTTTGTTATGTTTTGTTTTGATGATAGTGCCATTCTGTTAAGCCTTACATATTTACTTGAGTCCTGTAACAAATAAAATAAATTTGTTTTGCCTTTTCACTCATGTTTTCTTAAAAAATGGTCTTGGAACAAAGAAAATCTTGGAAATTCTCCCAAGGTATGCAAACTTTTGTATATATACATGTTACATGTTAACCTGCTGTTAGTTTTGCTAACTATTACATATTTTTATTGATATTTATTCATGCCCATAATGTGAAAGATATTCACCATGCATGAATGGCTAATGAAGGAAGAAAGTACTGCATGCAAATATTTTATGGGTCTTTAAATGATATATATGCATGTGCTTACAAACAGCAGCACATCCTGGTAGTATCTACTGTACCATTATCATTTAAGACAGTATTTCTGAAAAGTTATGTGGTTTAGACAAAATATGCTTAATGTTAGAAACAAAATATGATTTATCATTTCACATCTAACATTTTATTTGGATATCTCTTGTCATAGTAGTAGAATGTCCTACATTACATACATACATTTCAATTGTAAGGAATCGGGAAAGTTCAGAACCTTGGACAGTTCCTGCTCTACCTGGAACAAGCTGCAGATGGGCGACAAAAGTATGACTGCAGATCAGTGCAATCACCTTTATTCTATGATGCAACCTTTCTATCGTGAAGGGGGTAATGTCTTCCAGGATTACGATATTCTGCTACACTGTTCATGAAGGCTCACTAAATGGTTTGTAAATCAAATTCAGTGGTCAACACACTCACCAGATCTCAACCGATTTGTACAAGATTTTGAGATTATTTATTAGACAATAACACAATCATCATTATAAAACCACTTTAGGGTATATTTTTTGGAAGATCCACTTCCACATATTCAATACCCTGCTTCCACTCTTCTCTCGCTGACAGCAACAGCTGCAATGATGGTTACAACTCGGCTCCACTTATCCATTAAAATTATTTTATCCGAGATTTGCTATCATGAAAAAATATACTGTGATGCATAAACATTCAGTATATTTTATTCTATTTTCTTTTTCTATGTCTTTTCTAGATGAACATATGGTTTCTTTGCTCATATGAATAATAATTGCACTTGGCATTTGAGAGAAAATCCACTTATGTCCCCACTTTTTCTGGCTAGCACTTCAGTAGCACTGCAATTACCAATGGGGTTTGTAAAACTCATGAAGAATTCATATGAAATTTTGCATCAAGCTGCAAGACAAACAAAGCTTATTTGCTCAGTTCATTTCAGCATCCTGACCACATTTGGTTTCAGAGTGTCTGTATTTTGTTCACCTTCATGGCTGCATTCCTTCCACTTTCTTTTAAATTCCTGGCTCAAACAGTTAAGGCTCTGGGTTGATGATGAAAAGGTTGGAGTTCAAGCCCCAGCATTGTCAAGCTGCCTCTGTTAGGCCCTTGAGGAAGGTCCTATATCATGGCTGACCCTGCACTCTTACCCCAAAATCCTATTTGTATATGTTAAGAAAAGAATTTAACTTGTATTGTAATGTATATGTGAAAGATTCTCCTTCCTCCTCTGTATCTGAAGGCATTACTCAAAAACTGCTCACTTGACCCATTATCTCACAAGAAGAAAAGAAAGACCTGTCAAGACTCTCCTCTGTACTGACACCCTAGGTTGTAGAGTAAAGATCCCCTGGCTGTCCAAATAGCCGACTGACTAACATGTCTTTATTCAGAATTCAACTGAGCTGAATGAATCAAAACCATAATAACTTGTACTAAGTTGTTTGACTAACTTGCCTCTAATAGGATTTTAGCATAACGTTGTTCTTAGATATATAGTTATATAGTTGTACTAGAATGAGGATATTTTGATGGAGACTGTAACTAACTCTGGATAGAGGTTTCTGCCAAATGTGATAAATAGAAGTATAGGCATTCCCTTTTCTTTCTTTCTTTCTTTCTTTCTTTCTTTCTTTCTTTCTTTCTTTCTTTCTTTCTTCAATTTTAAAAATTAAATTGTACATTTCCTCAAATTAATTTATGTCAGTAAAAGTACACCTGTGATATGGAAGTATATTTACGATGTCAATTATTTTTTGTGATCTTGTCAATCGTACTGGATTATAACCATACAGCACAGAGCAATTTACTGTTTTAATTAGATTTTTTGACAATTTATATTATACCAACATTTAAAGATCGGTGAAAATAAGATCAGTGTTGTCTTTCATATCCAACATTTGATACATTTTGACTTTCCTGCAACATTGTGTAAAATAAACTGTCAGGATTTATGAGTGCTTAATGGTGCATTCCCCAACCTACACCTAGCCAAAGTGTGGCATCAATCACACAGTTTGCTCACTGTCGACTGACTTATAATGGAAATATATCTGGTCCCCTGCTTAACGAATTCACTAGACAACAGTCTGGTATAAAATCTTTTGTTCAATCATAAAAACAGGTCACATTTGCATTAATCTGCTTCTGTAATACATTTTCACCTTGCAGTTTATGACATATTTATGCTGCTTATATTACACAATAATGTACTAGATGCATCGAATCATTAAACATGTACAAATTTATGATGAGGGAAAGCCATCTTTGAATGGTATTCGTCAAGTCAAGTCAAGAAGCTTTTATTGTCATTTCAACCATATATATTCATGCGCTCATTCTTACTCTACTCTTTCTTTCTTACAGCATTTTGGGTCATGTTAGAATTTATGACAGAAGCAGTGTAATAAAATTCTAAAACTGTGCATCAATTCAATCTTCAGTGTCCTTCTTATGATTACAGTTAAAGAACACATTCAACCCTTTTCGTTATTTAAAACTTCAAGGAGATAATCCTGATCAATTCTCACTCACTCACTCACTCACTCACTCATCTTCTACCGCTTATCCGAACTACCTTGGGTCATGGGGAGTCTGTGCCTATCTCAGGCGTCATCGGGCATCAAGGCAGGATACACCCTGGACGGAGTGCCAACCCATCGCAGGGCACACACTCTCATTCACGATCAAGAATTCGATCACAATTATTTGTTGGTGAGATATCTTTCATAATGAACTTGTGGAAATGAAAAAAGTACAAAAAATACAATACACAAAAGACAATAAACAGTAAACAGAAACAGTGCAGACCAGTGTAAATACTGTATGTGAATACTAAATGTTCAAACAATATTTCGTGCAGTAACATTAGAATGAACACAGTTTCTTAGCAGCAGGTCCTTGAGATAATACATAGAATTGTGCAAAAACAGCAAATGACTGAAATATTGTATAGTATGTGCAAAATGGCTGAAATGTTGGAACTCAGCATCAACTCCAATAAAATTGCAGTGCGGATATTTTCAGGGCTATTTTCGGACAGTTGAGCAAATACATAATTAAGTCACTTTTTCGAGGAGACAGATTGCTCTCAAGTGGGTACAGATTTTCATTTTCAGTGGACAATAAGGATGTGGCAGGTGACAAGTTAAAGGTTATATATATATATATATATAATGTGGATTAGTAAAGGTGTTGAGCAACCACAAGCCTGCAGAATAGCTTCAATGGAATTGATCATACAGGTTTCTGGATCTGTGCATTTGGGATTCTCCCCAAAGACATTTCCTCGGTTGGTGTTTTGATGATTGTGGTAGAGAGCAGTAAATAGCATGGTTTTTCTAAAACCTCACACAGGTCTGATGAGTGTAAAATCTTCTTTTTTTTATATTCATCAAACCATTTGGCGAGGACTGCATGTGGAGGGACGCATTATCATCCTGGAAGAAAACAGTACAGAAAGGTTTCCTCATAGGATAATCAGTCAGAACGACTTTGAATTGATTTGCAGTGATTTCTCTCTGCAAGGGGCAAGTGGATTCAAACCATGCTTTTAATATGGAGCATATGTAGAGTACTGATCTGTCGATGCAACCCTCCTGTTCTTCCTCCTCTTCCTCCTCCTTCTCCTCCTCTTCCTCCTTCTTCTTCTTCTTCTGCGAATCACCGTTACGCAGGGCGTGTGCAGGAAAACGAGGTGAAGGTAAAGATTTGCTAGGCTAAACGGTTGAGTTAAAGGATTTGTGCAGTCCTAAAGGTAATGGGCGGGACATTATTTTGACAGACACGCGTAAACAGACTCGGGAACCAATCAGCCTGCGTTTTATTCGGTCCTAATGTCAAATGTTCCGGTAAGTGGAGGCGTCCTTGCGGAACCGGAGACTGCGCGATACTGAGACGTGCCGGGACGCGACCACGTTTAGCGACACACAAAGGATTTGCTGAGCAAGTATTACATTTCTTTCTCAAACGCAGAATAGCCTTTTACCTCTGTAGCCTATGTACAATGCACATTAAAGAACATTTCTAGCGCTCTGCATTTCTCCAGCGTTCATATGCAGGTTATAACTCGTGTCTTTTTTTATTCTCAATCGACCTTCAGAGTTTCATGGTCAGGTTTTGTACGCAGCAAACAGAGATTACTGTATTGCACATTCATTTTCATGCTACTCTGCAGACGTGGAGGATAAAAGCCTTGCTTTTCTTTTCAAGCTTTTATCAAGAGCCTGTAATAGTCTGTGGTTTGCATGAATTTATTTATGTTTATAGAATAATAAGACTGTAACCTAATCAGTTACCCCAGGCAATGAAACCAGATCAACTTTCACCACAGCAAGGAGGGCTGAAGCTTTGTTCATTCTTTGTTCATTCTTTGTTCATTCTTTATTCATTCTTTATTCATTCTTTATTTATTCATTTATTCTTTATTTATTCTTTTTTTTTTCATAAAGATGGCTTGTCATGGTGTTTTGTTTTAAATCTGTGATTAAACACTTAAGAGTAGCAACAGTGAAAGAGTTCAATCCTCAGCAGATCTCCTTGTCCAACCCAACACTACTGATTTGTGTTGATAGGTGTTGATGTGACTGTCTTGATGGAGTGATTTGGCAGCGAGAATCCAATGGCCTCCGTGGAGCTGCTTTACATAGATAAAGAGAGCGGGCGAGACGATCCACCGGATGCACCTGATTGGGCCCCATCTGTACATGCGATAGATGGTCCAGCTGAAGGATCAAGCCTCAGGGAACATGAAAGCAGTTTACATGGAAAAGCTTTTGTCACCGAGGGTCAGTGTCATTCAGCACCAAAGATGACCCCGAGCAAAGGACTAACAGGAAAGCGCTTTCGCCAGGAGAAGATCAGGGTGTGTTGTGACGAGGAGCTGGAGACCTCTTTCACTTATGTTGATGAAAATGTCAATCTGAGACACGTCACGCCAGAGACGAGCGAGAAAAGCCTCCATGATGTGACGCCTTGCCCCGACTCCCCAAACGAGAACCGCCTTGAATTTTCCTTAATGTCCGACCTGACGTCTGAGAGCGCAGGAAAACCAGTAGATTATGGATTTATCAGTGCTGTCACCTTCTTAGTAACAGGAATAACTTTAGTAATCATATCGTATTCTGTCCCTCGTGACTCAGGAGTAAACCCGGACTCTGTCTCAGCACGAGAGATGGAGAGACTGGAAAGTGAGAGTGCAAGGCTTGGGGCACACCTGGATCGGTGTGTTATTGCTGGGCTTTGCCTTCTCACGTTAGGTGGGGTAGTGCTTTCTACTCTGTTGATGATTTCAATGTGGAAAGGAGAGATGTACAGGAGAAAGGCCTTCTCATATTCCAAGCACTCAGCGAAGCTTTATGGCTCGACTAATTTGAGAACAAAATCAAACTCTGCTCAGTCATCAGCACATAATTTTGTTGAGGAACACTCTGCTGGTAATTTAAGCTAATCTTTTTCTCTTTGTAAACACATGTCGAAATTAGACTTGCATACCACAGAAAGTGTGTTTTTAAGTCATTTTTCACTGGACACTGCGGTACAGCAAGCTTTGTTACTCCAGACTAATCCAAATCTAGAGTTAGCCTTACCTTAGTAAAGCACCATGTCAGCTTCTGATGGGTTGTGGGATGCAACATCATTTCCTATGCAACACTAACAGTAGCAACTGTTCCTACTTTTCCATACACACACTGACAAGGGCTTGCACTCTTTTCTTTGTACTTTATTAAATTATTATCAGATGCTACTACTGAAAATTGCTGTGCCTTATTGTCTGGTAAATGGTGATTCTAGGTAGCTAGTGTTTCTTTTTTTTTTTAATGATGGTTGTGTGACTCATATGATAACTGTGAGGATTGTGGTATGATTCTGTTTGACTAATGAATATTGCATTATTTATAGCTCCACTGGATTTGGATGCCCTTGTATGAAGGGTAACCAATTTCATCATGGACATTTTTCCTGCAAAAAAACACATCAAAGTGAAAACAGCTTGAATATATTAAACTGGTTTTAAAAAAAAGCCTAGTATTTACTAGTATAAGATTACACTAAAATATATATTAGAATACTAAACTATTTCTATTGAGCATTTCAAGCCTTGCACAGCTGGCAGATAATTTTGCCAAATTTAAACATTTATTTCTACAAAGACATTTAAATCTTAAAATTAGTAAAATAATGCCTAGATATAGGTTTAATTATCATTTATTTGGTTTATTGTAATTATATAATAGGAAATACTAGATGAATGTAACTATATTTAAGATATTTTCACATATTGTTTATTCACAAACTAATATTTAATCTTTATTAGATTAAGATTATTAAACTTATTTCTAAATTTCTTCTTATTGTTTCAAGCAGTTACTCCAGTTACAGAAAATTCTGCTTATTTTATGTCGTCATTTCAAAAAGAAAGCAAAATGTTCTGCCAGTCTACAGATACAGTATGTACACTGTAGTAGCAATGAAAATCTTGGCAAAATACAGGATCATGGATTTGTTACTGAAAAGTGTCCAGTGGAAAAGCGCTATTAGTCACACATTTTATAGTCCTATAATAGTCTGTAGGCTTTTTTCTTCTTTCTTTCTTTTTTTTTTAAATTGGCTTATTGTCAAGATATTGTTTAATTATTGTTTGAAATTCTCTTGAAGTTCGCACTTTTAAAAGGATTACTAGCTTCCTATCATTCTCCCTTGTAACCATAACTAACATTTAGTTATTAGCGCTGATTAGATGTGTAAATGCTGGTTAGAATGTTTGAGCTACGGCTGAAAAACTGACAGTAATTCCCATTAAATCAATTTACATGGTTGCTGCTGCCGTACTGACAATCCTTCTCAGCTCTTACTGCTTTATTCTTTAGAGAATATTTTAATGTAAATATTTCCAGCCTTAATCTTTTTGACAGGAAATGTACATTTCCAAAAATCTGTTCAAATAAGGGCTCAGTTAGGAGGAAAATCACGTAGCAAACAAGAGCCCTAAATCCACTACACGCCGCAAAGTATCACATATACTGGAAATTTATGACCATTTTTGCTGCTTGTGTCTTGCCTTGACAACTTATATGCAACTGCTGTATTTTTTAGCAAATAAGCTCCAGACAGAAATGTAAACACTTAAAGCCTGAAGCTTATTCAATGACTTAAATGGAAATCAACTAATTGTGTTTGTTACTCTGAGGGCTTTTTTTTTAATTATTTTTTTTTAATGTGAGCATTTTTATTTTCTCAACTAACTGAGTCATATTATTGATCATTTAAAGCACGATATAATCTTCAAAAGTAAGTCATTAAAATACAATTGCATGCTTATAATGACTTATTTACAGAATATTGTCATCTACAATCCCAGAATGGAAACAACGAAGGTAAACACGGCTTGTGTTTTGTTAACTTGAAGAAACACGGTGTATGTCTTTAATACACAAGATGAAATAAAATATGCTGTTAAGAATGTATGGTTTATTTCTTCACATAGTATTATAACACCTACCTTCCATATTACCTGCACTTACTGGCCATATCATAAAGTATATGTGCCATATTGGTGACTTTTTTCTGTTTCCCATCATGTGTGCTTAAGCATCTATATACAGTGACTTTTTTCGCTATACTTGTACACGCCTGCCTAGAAATAGTAAAAACGTATTTGTACAAAACGTAAAAATGTTTTTTTACACATGCTACACATTAAGTATGTCTAAAATATAAGTTTAATTACATCTAGGATATGAAGATGAAACTTAAGGGCTGTTTCTAAACCTTTAAATCTCTATGAGACACCCTGCTTGAGCCCAGCCACATTGATCATGCTTAACAATTGGCAGACCACTAGCTGACCCCCTGCGAGTACATGAACCATACAGTAGTAACAGTCATGAGTTCCCACCTATCATGTTTCTAGCCTATAGCTAGACACAGCTCTGCTTGGCTGACAAAAGAATTAGTGTGACATTAAATGAACTTCAACCATATTCCCCTTATTTTATTTCCTTTCACAAGATGATTTTCCTATCACCATCAAAAGGTCAATTAGAATTGACATGAAGGAAATATTATACTATATACAGCTGTAACGCATCAAGCATTAAACAAACTTATTAAAAACCTAGTGCTGAAGTTTCTATAGTAGAAGCTTAGTATTGCTGTGTGGCTTTTCTATGAGTGTAGGACTGCAGATGGCTGTATCGGTCCACTGAGTGCGCTGTCAATTTAGGAAATTACAGATTTGAGAGTGTATGGCTCACTTTGACTACATGCATCATCATGCAAGTCTCTGAATCTAAACAATGAAACAAACACACAAAACTAATCGAATTTTCCAACAATGGATAAACCATAGCTTTGAGAAAATATAAATAATAGAGGATCACACAAAAGGCACAAAAGGCTATTATTATAACTGCAATTTTCTTCTCTACTATTGACCCGTCTTACGTAATGGCTTGTGTGGTATAATTAGGCCATTTCACCTTGCCTATTATAGATTGTGCTGCAAAGTAAATAAAACAAATTTCACATTTTGTTTACTGAGTTGCAGCAAGAGCTTGTCCATGCAGCAGGAGATGTTTACAATACCCTGATTTAACCTCATGCCTCACTCACATCCACGTAGGAAGCTGCATATTTTTCATCCAGGCGACCCAGGAGACCTCCATCAACAGCACATGTATATCTGTAGCTGATGTTAAGCTATATGGCTTTGCTCCTTTACCTGATTTATGCCCGAGCACTAAAGTGTGCTTTACTAGACGGTGGAAAGTTTCGAGTCGTATTGATTCATCTGGAGAGCACTATCCAGCGATCGCTTTGGGTCCTGACCTTAGCTCATCCTTGTTTTAATGCCTTCAGGTCAGGCGTATTTTTAGTAAGCCTGTCTCATGGACATTAGAACAGCATATTTACATTAGGCCAGTGTCTTATTCAAATGCAAATTAAATCCTTAAAGCGATATTGCCAGACTGGATCTAAGCAAGGCTGCATTTTACATTAGCACCCAGCTGCACACAATTTCACAATGACTGTTCCACTCTATTACCGTGGAGCATTTGTCATCATAAAGTCGAACACAGGTATTTTAAACAGCCCTGTGTGGATTACAAATATGCACTGCTCAGTTTTCTTGTTTAAAGCTTCCTGTAGAAGACTGATTGGAAATCAACTGAAAGTGCTACAAGTTAAAGTCGTATCATTGTAAAGCACTTAAGGACGTTCCTGAAAATGTGAAAATGTCACCATAAAGGATTGCACACTATATCTGACCCAATCTGATCCAATTGTAGGCCAATCTGTAAGTCATTAGCTGTGAAACATTGTATAATAAAGTCCCACATCTTAGAACCTGCAACTTGCCAGTTACTGAAGATGTATTAGGTCGTATCAGGCATGTCAGCTCAGCATACATATATACATATTAAATATTAAACAGGTCGTTGAAATATGCCAAAAGTGAAATTAAGTGTAGGTTCTGACATACAATACTAACATTATCTTTTAGCTGTAACTAATAAACAATTCTCGTGTATTTGCATTGATCTCACTCAATCTAACTACTAGCCTGTGGATGTATTCTGGGTGAATGCATTCTGGATAATACACCAGTGCATCACAGGGCAGCATGAAGACACGTCCACACCTACTGTAGGGACAATTTAGCTTAGTCAATCCACATACTGACATGTTTTTGGGATAATGGAAGAAACCGGAAAAATATATATCTAAACGGATATAGATTGGGCTGAATAGACTGGATCATATAGAAGACATGGCTAATAAATGCCATTCCAGTAATAACAATTTAGTTTATTATCATTTAACCCAATGAAAGCAGGTTTGGGATTACATTTGTTATATCCATGTTAAATAGTACTCCTGCGTAGATTTTCTTTGGTTCAGATAATCTACTGAAGAGTTCATTCAGGAGTGTTGTAAGTGTTCTCTACTTACTTCAAGCACTTCTAGCATTGCTTCTTTAAAACAACAGCACTTTGAAATAGTCATGGTAGTGATGGATTTTTTTTTACATAGTTAATTAGTTAAACGCTGTAATTCACATTCAAACCACGGGGTGGCAGCATTAGATTTAAAATATGATGGCGTGTGGCCACGGTATGCGTTGTGATCTTATTTCATGGCACGAGACAGATCAATTTGATACTAGTTTCTTTACTAAGGCTTAAATCAAGCACGTAAAACAATCTCAACGCTTAAACATTGCATTGTTTCGCGTTTCTTGTTTCCCATATTGATTTCAAAGCAAAATGGAGGCTTGTGTAACCCAAAAAGCACTGACCTCTCATGTCAAATAAGTGCTCTAGCTTTATTTAGGATGATAAATAAAGGATGGTGGCCTGTGCACTTTTTTTTCTCAGAGCTTTACTTTCCAACCTTGAATCATCAAGCAAGCAACATAAAAAGGGGGTTGAATTATTTATCTATGCTGATGGTCCTTCAAGATTTAGACTGCTTCCAGACTAAGATGTTCTTCTCACCTTTTATCGTCAATGTAATGGTGCTTTTAGTGTGCATGCTCCAGGCTTAAATGCTATGTTAGCAGCTTTGTTGCCTTGTCATGGTTAGTTTAACAGCAGTGTCGACAAGATTCGAGCTGCCCAGCCCCCAATGATGTGTGCATACAGCAGAGGATGCTGCTTGCGGGAATCACTGGCGAGCTATCGTATCTGAGCGGCTCTCAGGTTTCTCAGCCACACAGAGACCTGATGTACCGCCTTGCTATTCACCTTGGACTCAATTTTCTGTACCTGACTATAATTATTGATAAAGAGAGAGAGAGAGAGAGAGAGAGAGAGAGAGAGAGAGAGAGAGAGAGAGAGAGTTGGCACACAGTTGTGATGTGAGATTAGAAAGAAAAGTAGAAAGGGATATGTTGAAACATATACTCTACATGAAAGAATGTTGCAGGGAAAAAAGTAGAAAGGACTTCAAGTGGATGGCATCAGGCTTACATCATAGACAAGCTTTAGAGTGAAGATGCAATGACCACTGATAGAGTTCTCCTAATTGATGCTCTATTTTGACCTATCTGAACAGACAACAAACAACATCTGGAGCTGGTGAGAAACAGCTGAGGATGCTTTGACATAAAATCTCTTTGAGGTTGGTAAAGTTTGAGTGTGTGCACTAGAATGTTCTAACAGGACCCTGAAATATATACAATGACCCAGTCAGGAAGGAGATTTTTCTGTCCAATTGATGCACACGCTGATGTTATGTAAGCAATAAAACATGACCCTAAGTGCTGCTATAGCAAAATAATCCACAACGGGGTTGTGATATTCCCCAGCACTATACATATTTACTGTTACCACCACAAAGTTTATTGTTTTTCTTTAAAAGCACGTTTCGAAGTTTTTCATTCCTTTTCAACCAAAGTGATTTGCCAACAATTAAAAGTTATAATTAATGAAGGATGTCATGGTTCTAGTTCCAGTTATTGTTATTGTAACATCTGTAGGACATGCTACTTCCTGTTATTGCTTATGTTATAACCAAAATGAACCGTCATTCCCTCACACGCCTCTCTTTTTTCTCTTTCCTGGAGTTACTAAGACAAGAACACTTGTCATGTTACTTTCCTGTGGCAGAAAAACTAGTTACTGTTACAATGCACAGACAACAGGGACTCTTTCCATCCATCCATTTTCTGTTGTATTTATTTTACATAGGGTTCCAAACCATTGCAGGGCACCATCACACACAAACACACACAAACACACACACACACACACCCACACACACACACACACACACATATACATATACACATATACACATCAGACTCAGCCTTCACTTCATATATTTGGACCGGGGGAAGAAACCAGAGTACCCCCAAAACACACAAAGAACACACAAACCCCATGAACAGAGGAATCAAAACCCAACCCCAGAGGTTCGAAGAAAAAGTGCTAACCACTGTGCTAAGCCACTGTGCACTCACTCTTTCCATATATTTCTAAATAAAAATTATCCTTACGGAAACCTCTTCATGTTAACAAGTTGTGATTGCATTAGAGCTGGAACAATTGTATGAGCTGCTGTTGTATAAAATCAATCAACACCTTCTGGCAAATCAGATTCAAATTCAAACCCTATGAGGCAGCTATATTTACTGACATATTTGCAGTTTGGTCCCACACTAAAAAAAATAAAAGTTTAATCTTATAAATCTAGATTATATTTACCTGTCTGATTTAATTACAACATTACCTCATTGCAAAATACATTTCTTAATATCAAAAGAATGCAGCCAGACTTTGCATCAGACTAGTGATGTAAGACTTCATTTACTATGCAGTTGAATGATATTCATCATTTTCTACTATGGCTTTCACTGATTTGAGTGCAAGAAGAGTCTATATTACGTCATGTGACTTTTTTTGCTGCATCTCCAAATATGGTTATCTCTGATAGTCACTCTCCAGACACTAAGTAAGTCTGTTCAAATAAGCCCAGAGGACAGTGAACGTACTTGGAGGCTGATGTGTGAGATTGACAGGTGTTTAATATTCAGGACACTGTTGCCTCGGCTTCCTGTCCCCATATTTGGTGGCTCTAGACTCATGTAAAACTACGAGTGAGTCATCGCACAGAAGGCAGAGGCTGAGATGGCTCCCTCCTAACCCTCTCATTAGATTAATCTGCCATTGCCATGTTTATTGGTATAAATAAAAAGACTCATCCCTCTGATTCTTCCGGGAGGAGGTTCACCTACATCCAGTCCTGGCAGGCCTCAAGGTTAGTTTGAGTCGTGCCAGGAAGAGAGCTATGAGCTGTGCGGCTGGGTGGAGGATGTCTAAACAAATCTCTGTCCTGACAGGTGTCCTCTTTGCCAAGGTGTGTCTAGGGCTGGTGGTGGAACAAGGTACAGGGATTTGGGGCTGTGAATCAGGATGACGTAATCCTTTTTTGCTCAGCCAATAAAAGAGAGTGGCCAGTAAGACCTAGCTCTGTACGTGCTGTCAAATTCAATAAGGTAGTGCTTTAATGTTTTCGTTTAATCAACCAAATTGCATTATACACAGTGGCCAGAGAGGAGAGGAGAGGAGAGGAGAGGAGAGGAGAGGAAAGAGAGAAGAAGAAAAATAGAGACAAGCAAAATTAATAGATGGGAAGAAATTAAAGAAACAAAGAACAGGAAAAGAGAAGAGATTAGAGGAGAAAAAAGGAGAGATTAAGAGAAAAATAAAAAGAATCGAAGATAGTAGAGTAGAGTTAAGCAATGTAAAGGAGAAAAGAAAAAAAAAGAAAAGAAAAGAAAAGAAAAAAAGTGTGTGTGCCCTACGATGGGTTGGCACTCCGTACAGGGTGTATCCTGCCTTGATGCCCGATGACACCTGAGATAGGCACAGGCTCCCCGTGACCCGAGGTAGTTCGGATAAGTGGTAGAAGATGAATGAATGAAGTTACCTGGACTTGATGATGTGAAACTGGAACCTAACCCATGTTATATAATGCACTTTTATTTCATTTCTTTTCATTTTTCAGATGTTAATTTCTCAAAATTTCTGAAAAAAAATATTGTTTGCATTATGTCACACACACTGAGTTCACATGTGCAACTCCAGTGAGTACATCTGATGTCACTTATTTTTTTATTTTTTTTTTTAAATATTCATGTAATTACACATGGAACAACTTATGATCACAGTCCTGTTCTGTTACTATCTTGGGTCTGTACAGTTAAGATGATGGGATGATCAGCTTTCTGGGTTCACTGAAGGCATCTTAATGAATGCTGCTGGAAATAATCATTCTCACTCATTATCAAGACCAACATCATGATTGGTTCAACACTGCTGTCAATCACAATAACCTTTGGTTTTGGTGATCTCATCCCAGTGCAGGCCTTTACAGGAATGTGCCAAAAGTCCCATAAATGATAATAGATGAAGGAAAAAAATGACATTGCGCATACATTACATTTGAGTCTCAGAGCATGCAGAAAGTTTCCACATAAGTGATGTGTGGGTTCAACTTCTTGAAATAAGATATGCTGAAGATTATACGATGCTATTATGCGCTTTTTTCTGGATTGAAGATAAGAAAGAGAAAAAGAAAGGGACAAAAATGGATGATTGTTCTGAAAAAGTGTATTAAGAAACTCCAGCCTTCGTTATTTTTCACCAACTGTGGTACAGCCTGAATGATTCTGGACTGCGTGACATATCAGTCAACATCAAAATGATGGAGCAAGTGCTCCGTCCCGCAGACAGTGTTAAAACGGTTGAGATCACACTCTACACTCAGCAAAAACATCTGAGCCTTAGAGAAGATGCAAAGTAGAGGAGAAACTAAAGGGATGACTTCAGCCACAAAGTCACTTTGACACAGCCAATGAGGAATCGGGTAACGGGATCAGGCTTCATTATGTGACTTCAGGCGAGCTGGCAGGCGGCCAGGTGAGCTGGACGCACAAATGGACATTGATTTTTCAATAAGGGCCCTCAGAGCTGTCAGCCAACCACAGCACACTGATATCTTCCCCCTGAGGAGATGACTTCTGCTGCCCAAAGCCTGGGACTGACTGGCATCCACATGTAGCCTCTTCTAAGACCCTTGACTCTTAGACCCTTACCCTACAGTGTGTGAGAAAGTGGAGGTACCATGTAAAATAAGAAACCTTGAGAAAGTCATTTGTTTGTCATTCAGTAGGACACAGCCCAGTGGTTCAGTTGTAGGCACAAGTATGCTTGTATTGTTGAGAGTGAGCGAGGTTATAATATTCTCGCTCTGACAGCTTGGTCATATTTCCCAGTTCCCTGTAGGCTGGGCTACGGGCCCCCTGCTCCAGGGCCAGACACATTTAGTGCTCCCCATCCATCAGAGTAGCGGAGGCCAGCACACACAGCACTGCCCTGCTCCTGAACCCCTCAGGCCATCTACTGCTCTGAGAGGACAACAAAGACAGGATCGAGAATATGTGGCAAATACACATAAATACATTTTTTCTGGTGAGTCTTTTTCCACCCATGGCCAATATCCCTATTGCTCAGAGCTTGCCAAGTAATCATTATTATTTGATAGATCCACTTTCTTTTGTTAGGAACAGCCAGTAATATGGCAGTGAAGTTAGCAGATGAGAAAGTCCATATTTGCACTGTTGAAAAAAAAAAATCATGCAAGTTAGACTCAACATAATTTCCATTCTCTAAGACGCCAGTGTACAAGACAATTTTTTTAATGTGAAATAATTCATAATCAGCCCTGCCTTTTTTATCAGATAGTAAACTCAGACAAATGTACTTAAATATCTTTATTCTATGTGACTGCGATGCAGTAAAACTCACACAAAGTTTACTAAGTGCTTAATATTAACGCAAAGGCACTTGTCAACAACTTTGAGGTAATCCATACACCCAGTTGAAAAAGAAATTTTGCTGGGCAAGGCTGTGGGAAAAATAATGGGAAAAAGGAGTTTAGGTTGGTGAGCTCAGTAAAGGGGATTGTGGGGTTCCACAATCTGTTTTGCATGACTTAGGATCACACAAAAAAAAAATATATATCAAATACCTCCCTCTTTTACTTAGCAAGAAGCAGTTGTGTAAATCTGACATATGTACCCTTGTGGTCTCTCTGCCCCTCACTGTGCTATAAGTATGTCCTCTCAGTGCTTCATATACCTTCTGGCTACGTTACAAACAGAGTTTTATGACAAAACATAACAGGAAGCATCAATCATCAGCTCTTTCTCTGCATGTTTGGGAATGCAAAGTTTTCTTTTGTGTTTGTTTTAGCCGTATAGTGCATTCTGAATGAGAAGAGAGGAAAAGCGAAATGTGTGGTACTAAACAAAGTGAAACCTTATAGTGGTGAACGGGTATAAATCATGCGCTCCTACTGACACATCTACGTACACAGCTTCTCGTATAGGAAATGTGCAGGCTTATGTCAACAGTCTTCTGTTCATAAAACTGCAAACTCGCATTAGATGTCAGGTCATAAACGAATCACCTGCAGGCTTTTGGAACTAATCGCCGCTCTGACGTCAGTGAAGAGCAAAGTGTAACGGGCAGCTTTGGCCAGACTCAGATTTTTTCACCGCATTTTATTTGAATACAATTTGCCAAGATAAAGCAAAAGCAACTAATCATTTTCTCCTCTCAATACTCATCCCTTCCAGTAAACTCAATGAAATAGCCATAGCAAACCGCGGCTGCCTTTTGCTGAATTTATGAATCAAATATGAAAAGTTTTATAACCAAATGTTGTATTCTTTTTACTTTATAGAGCCAATACCATATGACTTTGGATGCCACTTCTAGTCTGTGCTTCTTATGCTGTCCTATCCTCTGTCAAAGCATGGGCTTTATGCATAATTCATTCAGGACAATCCCCAGAGAGCAGATAGATCAAACTAACCTACTATTTCACTGCAAGCAAACGCTATGCAACACAATCTCCAAAAGTGATCTCAACCCATCAGAAAGCAAAAGGATGTAGTTCACTGGGTTCAGAGGAATGAGAATGCTCTTCACTGGATCCTTGAACTGTTCTTTTCAGAATTAGCTAAGCTTTTTGATGTGTCCTGCGAAGCTCCCTGCACATGTGTGCGCAGTCAGGATCAAGACAGCCCAGTTCCATTAGGTTGCTGGATGGAGCCCATTTGCCTCGCCTTGTCTTGTTAACCACACATTTCTCATACGCGTCAACCCCTAACTGTCTAGATTCCTTCAGCAATTAAATTGTTTCTCCCCGTTCCTAGTCTGCTTTCTTCCCTTTCTCTTTGGCAGAAGAGGTGACCATGTTGGTCAAGTTGTCTCAGGGCCTGCGTTCCAAAGCTGCCAGAGTCGATTTGCAGACACTGCTGTGATTTGTCAAACAAAAGGAGTGGCGTCTTATTGTGAGGGGAGCGTCTGGGGTTCGGTGGGTGTCAAGAATCACAAAATCACAACAGGGCGTGCCATTGTTTCCCAAACCCCAATGCTTTTCAGGCATCTCTCTTATCCCTTTTTCCCTCTTTCCTCTGCTAGAGAAGTTCCTTACAGAGAGTACATAAGGAGCATGAATGAAAAATAAGAAGCATTTGTATCCTTTGAAGGGTGTGACAGCCAAAAATCTGATTTTTCATGGTATAAGTGGAAGGGCTTTGAATGACAAAACAGACAAAACATAAATAGCTAAGAATGATGCAGTGTCTTTTATTTATTTTTTTTTTGTCTAAAAGGGGTAATGTGATTGTTAGGATTAATTGTTTGAACATTCACAAAGCTGGCTTATGATTCTTAAAATTTTAATAGTTTATAGCAAAAGGCCAAGTCATAATGAAGCAAAAGTTTGTGCCCATACAGAATGAATAAAACCTTTGGGCTGGAATTCACAAATCAATTTGGTTGAAACAATCATAAAAGTTTGAGGGTTATACAACTGTTTCATGCACCTATGGAGAATAATGAACATAACTGAGGAACATATAGATTGACGTTATTCATTCAATGGCTAATACTGGACAAGTCAAGGTGATTACATCATACCTGCCTACACCTGAGCAAAATAAACTTTTATCACCAGCTGCAGAACCTAAACAATATTGCTTATTCTCAGTAATGTACTTCCTCAGGACCTAGCTTTTTTATTCACTGTGTATTTTTTATGTTACTGTTTCTCATGGGAAAGCTGTAAGGCCAAAGAAAACTCTTCATGTCCTTGCCTTAATGGTTGAGTGAATACCGAATGATGTTAGACTGGAAGTCTTACTGTTATGAAAGCAGTGAGAAAACAAACATAACAAAGATAGATTTTTGTTGAGAGGATTGTTGAACTGGGCTGGAGATATAGTAAATGCATGTAAATGGTTGTGTGTAATTGTTGAGAAATGAACTCACATGCGATGCCAACTGCACAAAAAAAGTTCAATGCAACACAAATGGTATGAAAGACATGTGTTTTAACATCTCCCAAACCATGTGCTCTAGTGAATTGGGTCATGAGAGCCATGATTGGGTTTAGCTTTTATTTGACAGTTGGGTCTGGTTAATGTAAGTTCCAGAAACTTCTGACGGTAGACTACTTGTTACTGTGTATACTCATTTATTTCTTAATTCATTCATTATGTATTGTAGATATCATTAGCTAGCATGAATTATAGAGCTAGGATAAGGTGCAATATGTTCCCGATCAATGTACTGTTTAATAGACATTGTGTAAAAACAAGGTTGGATCAAGATATTAATGGTGTCCACATCACTGAATTAATATTTATATTACTGTTAGTAACGTTACAGCCATTGCTCATTTCTAATCTTGGTTCTGATATACTTCCATTCTACTACAAACTGCTCTCACTCAGAGTATTGCGTTAAATATTTTGTTGTACAGTTATCTCTCATTTTCCATGTCTCCATGTCCACGTCTCCATTTTGCATCTTCTTACTGATTACTGAAAACAAATTCATATAAAAAATAAAAAGGTTTATCATCTTGCTGCAGACAGATTTTACTGCACCCAGCAAGCTGATTTGGCCAGCAACATTATGAGTAGATCACATTTTACAAACCTCCAACTGCTCATACAATCCCTCACATGTGTATCATATGTTTTGAAATAAGCTCAAATGTTTTTATATCATAGCTGTCTGACATCTATACTGCTGAGTGGATAGTCTTAGGTCTAGGGTTAGGGTTAGGGCTAGAACACAGGGTTTTCTACATTAGAAAGCTACATTCACACTGCATTATTTAATTCAGTTCAATTCAAATTTAATTGCATAGCACTTTTAACAATGGACATTGTCTCAAAGCAGGTTTACAGAACATAAGTAATAATGCAAAAAAAAAAATATAAAAAGATTATAAAAAGATTCAAGATTAATATAAGACTTGAAGTGACTGTGGCAAGGAAGAAACCTTGAGAAGATCCAAACTCAAAAGGAACCTCATCCTCATTTAGGTGACAGTACAGGGTGTGATTATAAACTTTTATTAAACATCCAAGAGTGTTGTGAATAACGTCCTTTCTACAATCATATACACTCTGTCAATTGTGTATTGATTAGGAGGTTGTTGTCCTCAAAGACCACATGAAGTTGGTAACTTCTCTTTGAATGTTCGCGATCTTCAAAAATTGGAACATAACTGAAGCTGGCACAATCGGTGGATGCCTTGGGATGGGTAAAAAAAGAGAAGAAAATAGAGAGGAATAAGCATATATGCTTTTCATATTAATAACCAGAAAAAAATTATAGTGTGTATCTACTGGAGCACACAGTTGTATTATGTTAGGATGTATTATGTGTACACCTGGCTAAAGACATATGTCTTTAATCTACATTTAAACCAGGAAAGGGTGTCTGAGCCCTGCACACTGTCAGGAAGGCTATTCCAAAGTTTAGGAGCTAAATATGAAAACGTTATATTGCCTTTAGTAGATTTTGATATTCTGGGAACTACCAAAAGTCCTGAGTTTTGTGATCTCAGAAAGTGTGAAGGATTGTAGCGTGTAGCATGAAAGCAGTTTGTAATCATTTCTAAGCTAAACAGGTAGCCAGTGTAAATATGATCAATTGGGGTTGTATGATCATATTTTCTTGTCCTGGTAAGAACTCTGGCAGCTGCATTTTGGACTAACTGTAGCCTATTTATTGAAGATGCAGGACAACCACCTAGTAATGCATTACAATAGTCCAGTTTGGAGGTCATGATTGCATGAACTAGCGTCTCAGCATCACATACAGATAGGATATTTCTTAGCTTGGCAACATTTCTAAGGTAGAAGAAGGCTGTTATAAGAATGTCGGTGTTTCTATTATGAGTTAAACAACTGGGATTCAAAATAAATATGGAGGTCCAGGCCTCTGTGAGTCTATAGCTAGTTGCAGCCACATGGTCATGCATAAAGATCTTATGTGACAGCCTTATCACTTATTATTCTATTATTTTATTAATTACAGCTTATTGGTTGCAAGACCAGAGGTTCATGGTGCTCAAAATCTTTTGTCATAATAAATCTAAAGTGTCCACTCAAGATGAACCACTCAATATGAGGTCAATATCCTAAGAAATCTTAGGAGTTATTTTTCACTGACACTCTTTCGGATCTCAAGCTTTCTTCCTGCTGACTATCCCTGGCCATATAAGACAAGAAAATAAGGGATTTAGAAACTGCTTCAGGGTGTAGCTTCTGAACGTTGCTGCCTGTCTGGCTCCACATGCTACTCCTGGACAGCTTCATGGACAGGAAGAGTCACCCAAAAACACTATTAGTACACAATCCAATATGTGGGTATGACTATGTCAGCTAAATCTTGGCCCCTTGCCCTGTACCACAACACCCACAGAAGGATGATGAAGACTATGTGCTCTCACGCAGTCCAGCTGAATAGCTGAAGTTAAATTCATGGGTCACTGAGGGCCTTCAACGTGGGCCATAAAAAATTGCTCTCCTCCTGTAACAATCTGCCAACACAGATACCTCTGGAACACTCACCCTGGGAGTACTTATGATGCACTAATGTTCTGTCACTGTATTACGTTTTCAATAAAGAGAGCTTGGTTGGAAACAGTTTGTGTGTCCTTCAGCAACATGCTCCAGCTGGAAGCTACATTGTTCCCTTTAGGTACTTCAGGGATTAAGACATTTATAATATGAGATGGCATTCTCTGAACATTAGTGTAAGTGTTGCAAAAGTGCTTTTATTTAAGTTTCTTATGGGTATACCTTTAGTTGAAGGTTTCCTTTAAGAGATTTTTAGAAGAACTGCATACAGATAAAATGTGCATGCACCAAGGACTCAGTGCTAACAGACTGCTTCACAATGACCTTTATGACAAAGTGACCAGTCCATCACAAACTAATCCTGTCCAATAGGACAAGCACATTGATAAAACACATCTAAAAAATGTAATGGCTATTTTATATATGTTAAACTTACAGCAGTGTGAATTGATTTATTGTTTTAAACTCAAACATTAGAATGAAAGTTTTATACACAGTTAAAATAAACCATTTATGATACACATCTCAATATTATTGTATCACTTTAAGTACTGTGTGTAAGTTATGCCGTAATGTCCTTTAGAATTTGAAGAATTAATTGTCTGTATAAATTCGGCCACTTTAATAGGAACAAATGTATATTTGCTCATTTAGAAACTGCTGATCTCCGTTTTCGTACATAACAATCTCTATAGTTTTATACAGGATGGTGGGAAATAACAAAAAACATCCGGCTGAGCTGAGAAAGGTCAAAGGGGAATGGAGTGGTTTGAGTTGACAGGAAGGCTACAGTCACTTAAATAACTACTCTTTACAACTCTGGTGTGCAAAGGCTCACCAGAACTGGGGAATAGACAAAGAAACAGGTAATTATTTTCCTCTTTGATATATTGGGCATTTTGAGATGCCATTCTCTCAGCACGGTTGTCATGAGCTACTGTTGGCTTTCTGTCTGCTCTAATCAATCTGTCCTTTCACCTCTATGACCTCTCTAATCAACAAGTCGTTTTTGCATTCAACTGGTTGTTTTTTTTGTGTTTGAGTTTTGTGCAAACTCGAGAGAATTTTGTTTGAGAAATCCCAGGAGCTGGGGGGCATGTTTGCCTTAACCCTCCAAGGTTATGAGTTTGATTCCCACATCTGCCCTGTGTGTGCAATATTTGCTTTGTCTCCTCTTTTACCCTCCCAGACCAAAGGGCTGATTGGCATCTTTAAATGTATATGTGTGTGTGTGTGTGTTTGCATGTGTGTGTAAGCCCTGCAATGTGTCGGCACCCCATTTTGGGTGTCGTCTTCTTTGTGTCCTGAATCATGACATATGGTTGGTTCCCTGTGAATCTGAAATGAACGGAGGTAAAATCCCAGGAGATAAGAAGTTTTTGAAATACTCAAACCAGCCTTTTGGGCACAAATGATCATGCCATGATCAAAGATTTTTCCCTTTTCTTATGTTTCATATGAACATTATGAAATGATTTGATATATTGCACAGCTGCTCTATGTTTGACTGATTGGAGACAACATGATTGTATAGGTTTGAAAAGTTCCTAATAAAGTAGAAGGTGAGTGTATATAGCTATCATGACCTGTCAATAAATAAGACTTTCCAAATACTGGGAGATTTTAGTTTGTATTTATATGTGGTTTTCTTCCCATAGTTTATTAAATTAAAAAATGTTGACATTTCTATGTTCTAAAAAACTGATTTCTAAATCATATCCTGTACAAACTTAGAGGAGATTCCAAGGGCTTGGGAGGACACACTAAATTTTATCATCATCTTTTTACCTTTTGTAACAGTAGCAGTAACAACACAATGAGTCTTGTTATATTTTTACTTTATTGACTAGAACAGTGGGTTTGAATTGAACTACTGGAATCTCCGGAACACTGTTTGACTTGCACAGATGCTGGCTTTGGATTTTCACATCTGCAGTTGGCTGAGATGGTTGGGGGGAGAGTGGGGAGGGAGAGAGCGAGAGGGAGAGAGAGAGAGAGAGAGAGAGAGAGAGAGAGAGAGAGAGAGACAGAGAGAGAGAGAGAGAAGTCTTCTTCTACAGTTAAACTTCCCAGGAATCAAAGCCTGCTATCCTAATGAACATATCAATTTATGCTCACATTAATGAAAGCAAATTGAAAATAAGCTTTTACCTCTCACAAAACACAAAAGCAGCAAACAGTTGAAGGATTAGAACAACATATACACAATAAATAAAAAAGATTTATTTAGAAGTACAAATAAAACTCTTATCTTAAAGGCAGGCATAATGTGCATGAATTTCCATAGCACATGCCCATATAAGCTTGTATGGGCCAGAACATTAACACTTAAGTATGTGATGTGCATATACACTAATGGGTTCCAATATCAGGGTGTAATCGCTGAATCAGCATTGTACATACAGAGCTGTTATGATGTGTAACCAGCAACACAGCTGGGCAAGAAGTAACCAAAGTGACATCGCTTTAAAGTGACAATTCAGAGTGCATCAACACCTCATTTTCTTGTCGGATCCTCTATATACTACTCATTCCTTCCTTTCATCATTTTCCCTGCTTTCTTACATGGAGAAGCTTAGATGTGATGCTGAGAAACAGGGAAAATTGTATGAAAGCAGAGTATATTCTTCCTGATCGCTGAGAATACGTCTATAGGCGGTACTAAGGAAGATTCATGTATAAGGGGCCTCAGTGTTCGGGAACAGTAATATTGAGTCAGAATCCCATCCCAGTGAATAATATATGTTGCCAAAAGCTAGTCTAGTTTTTATAAATGTAGGAGAGAGTAAATAAATAAATAAATAAATAAATAAATAGTGAAGAAGGGGTTTAAGTTTATTTATTCATTTCTGGGTTGCAGCGTGTTATCTGGGTTTTGTAGCTTCATATCCGGTGACAACAAATTAATTATATTCTAAATCTTTACAGTTGGGGGGCACGGTGGCTTAGTGGTTAGCACGTTCGCCTCACACCTCCAGGGTCCGGGTTCGATTCCTGCCTCCACCTTGTGTGTGTGGAGTTTGCATGTTCTCCCCGTGCCTCGGGGGTTTCCTCCGGGTACTCCGGTTTCCTCCCCCGGTCAAAGACATGCATGGTCGGTTGATTGGCATCTCTGGAAAATTGTCCGTAGTGTGTGATTGCGTGAGTGAATGAGAGTGTGTGTGCCCTGCGATGGGTTGGCACTCCGTCCAGGGTGTATCCTGCCTTGATGCCCGATGATGCCTGAGATCCCCGTGACCCAAGGTAGTTCGGATAAGCGGTAGAAGATGAATGAATGAATGAATGAATGAATCTTTACAGTTGTACAGAGAAAAAGAAACGTCAATAAATGTGTTAAAATGATTCAGAAGTTTTGGGATGATTATATTGAATAGAGAATCCTGACCCATTTTTTCAAATGTGCTAACAATGAAATGTATTCCGTTATTATGCTACCAAAAGAGTAACAGGCCAAGGAAGTCAAGTGCCTCATATTGGGAACTGCTTTGCTGCCTGTGTCTCAAGAATAAGGAGAATATATACAAGCTAGTATTGACTAGTAAAAAATCTAATCAACCTTTGAAAGGAATCCTTTGGTCCCTGCAGTGAGAAAAAACATTGTGTAGAATATATCTGGAACAGACACACCCTGTATGCTGTTGACTATGTCCAAGTCTGCTAATATTTCGATGGTACAACTTGCTTCACTGGCTTTGACTGTAGACCACTTCTTCAGCTGAAACCCAGGTCAGAAAGCCTTATTACCATGATTGGGTATTATGTGGCTTGACCAGTTGGAAAGCTCTGCACAATAAAATTTTACTGAGTTCATAAACCTCTCATGGATGTAAGAATTGCTCTACTCTATAACTGGAAGGTGTTAAAGACAAAGCTGTAAAGTCAAAGCAGTGGAGCAAGGATATCAGTGAGTAAGTATAGTAGTAAGATTACAGTAGATCCCTGTAAACCACTCACAGTTGAGGAAAATAAGCTTTATAATATAATAACCATGTATAATTCAGTGGTTCTGTCTCTGGTACATTTTTTAATGACTTTCAGCAACATTCCCACCATCACACCGACTTGCTTCTCTGACTAATGCCCTCTTATGAGGCACAGGCTTTTAACTCACTGACTCATCTAGAGTTGCTGTACACCACACATTGAATTTTTTTATTTTTAAAGGTGCACAATATTCATAGTTTGGGATATTTATATTTTAGTTGTAAATACATTTGTATTAGTCAATTTCAGGTTCAGGTTAACATGGACCTGCTAACATGGAACAGTTCAAGTGGTGACTCTAATGTAAACTATTGTACACATGAGAATGCTTCTGGCTTGCTGGAGCTAAACTTCGCAAAAAAGGGAACATGAAGGACCCCTTCATGCACCATGTGCTCTTACACAAAGAAAAGTATTTACAATGCCAAGGCAATATGTGCTGCTGTGTTTGATATACTCATGCAAATGCAACATACACTAACATAGTGTTGGAACGCCTTTCTATGATGGATGCATAATCCTCTTGATATTGGCCCATTGTTTGGGGTGAGTGGGTGAACCATAATGTTCACATCACTCCAAATCCAAGCTTTGGCTGCTTCTCCCAAGGACATATAAATACTTACACCAAGGCTGTGACCTTCTTCACTGTTTGCCTTTAAAAAAACACTGTATATGGCACAGACTAATGTAAAATTTATGGCAGGGTTTTAGTTTGGAAAATGATTTTGTTCAAGGCCAATATGCTTAGGTATAATCTGGTGTAATCAGCCCAAAATCTGGACTCAGTCTCATTCTGGTCATATGACAGAAAGGTATACAGGGCAGTTTCACAGTAGGGCAAGAATAGCTGTAATAAATACTGCTAATCAAGTACATGTAATAGAAGCACATAATGTATACAAAGACCTGTATAACACTGAATTGGGAAATTTTGTCTTCAAACTGATGCAAAATAACATTAACAAATCAAATGTAAGCATAGAGTCTTAATTAACTGCTTATAGTAATACCAAAATACTGCATTCTTCCACCTGTACAACAGCAGTGTAATCTGTGATAAAATCATATGGTTAAATGTCCTGTAGTTAACTAGCGGTCTGCAACTTTCTTGCTATAAGGAATCACCGTCCTGGATTGAGTGTGTTTAATATTTTCCTCTAAATACAAATACAATAAATGTATGATTTTTCTCTATCTATTTCCATTTATAAAATGGACATAGAAAGTACACTAATGTTTAGCTTACTACACATTTATAGCTCAGAAACAAATACTGCATATAGTGATGTAATGTATGTTTTGTTTTGATTATTTTTTTAATAAATTTTAAGGACACTTTTTTTTCACACAAGCTCAGCCAAAACAGAAAAGCTAGTTGTCTGCTCTCCTGTCTTTGTAAGTAAAAATCAAATCTGGTTCTAGTAAATCTGCACATTGTTAGATAAAATTGTATTTAGAACTTCTGGTTAGAATTTATGTTTTTTCTTTGTAGGTTACACTCACCAAGGCCAACCACATACTGTAATTTTAGTTAAGTAATAACTAAAATAAGTCATATTTGGTCAGTTACACTATATAATATGCAAACTTGCCTAAACAGAATATGTTTTTGTGTTATAGAATATAACCGAAATTGGTACTGCTTTTACGTCTTGGATCCGATTCGAGGTTCTTTATTTGTCACATACATATTACATACATGTGACGTAATATAGTGAAATGTAGTTTTTCCTTGGTTCCTCATGCCACATTCTAACAACGAACAGAGCCAATAACAAACAGACACACATAATAAAAGTAGAAAATAATGAAATATAATAAACATGTAATAATATATTGTAGACTACAGAGAAATGTACTGTGAATAAAATAATGGTTAATGCATTCAGGATTTCTAGATGTGATGTATATGGGTAGATGTAGTTTGCTTCATGCACAAAAACAATAAGCTACAATATAGGAATTAATGCCAAGGCCATAAAAAAACATTAGCAGGTTCACTATTAGTGCATGGTTTGGTCTTTTTAAAAAACAAAAACATGTAATGCGAGTGGCATGTAGCAGCACTTGTATTTTAAACAAACTGATCATTCGACTGTAAAACGTACAAGACAAAAGCTAACAAGCTCACAATATTGTGCACACATATATTGTACATGTGAACCTGCAACATGTATCTTATTATTCTCTATTGTTAGCGTTCTTGGGTTTCCTATTGTGGGTGTCACAGAGTGTTGAGTTACAGCGAGCCTACCAGTGTCTTCTGATTTCTTCAGAAACATCGAAGGATGTTCTGCGTCACCATGGAGAGCCAAGCGTTAAGACAAGCAATGTGAAAAATGTCAGTGCTTGATCTGTCAGAGGTGAAAAATGGCAGGGCTGTCTCCAAGACGTTTGGGGTTACAAAGCCAAGCTCATAAATCTCTTCTGATTACATCCCATGCTGAGCCAAGGGTAAGTGGTCAATCTTAACACAGTACACATGTAACTGGGATGGGTTTCCTGAGCGTAGCAAGGCCCTGTGCTCTTCCCATTCCCATACCAAAGGGCCCCAAAGGACTGTGATCCCCCTGTCCAAGAAATTTTGGCACCCACATTCCTCCCCCCAAAAAAAACAATGCATTCATATGGAGCTCATGCCACAGGCAATCCAAATCCAAAATACAAGTGTTTTATTAGGTTTAACATTTTTATTCAAATGTTAAAGTTCAAAAGCAAAGTTGTTACCCTCTCCAGGTATTCGTATTGGGTTTAACATGAGTGTAATATTCAAATGGTTCTCCAAAGCTTTGATTTTGTGGGAAGGTTTACATTTACACATTTCCCCCATTTTCCCCAAACATAGCAGATCAGCCAAGATATTTGTGCTCTGACTAGAGACTAAAGTTTCATTCAAGTGCACTGACATTTGGTTACCTTCATTGATTCCTTCATTTTCAGTAACTGCTTTATCATGGTCAGGGATTTGCGATGGATCTGAAGCCTATCCTGGGAACACTGGAGGCAAGTCAGGAATGCATCCTTGATCAGTCCATTGTAGGGCACCAATTCATCATCTGCCATTTTTTGGTAGGTGGGAAGAAACTGGAGAACCCAGTTTATTAATAAACAATGTGACTCTGACCAGGATAAAGCACTTGATGAAGATGACAGATAGAAACTGCTCAGAAAAAAAGAATGCACAAAATGTCTCCATTAGAATTCATATGTTGTAGATAAAATCATAAGCAATAACAATTAAAGAAATAGTTAAGAGATAAAAAATAAAATTGCATTATTCCTTAAATCAAGACTAGTTTGAGTGACAGCGGCACAAGCGGTGGTGTTGCTGTCTCATAGTCACAGGTCCCATGTTCGCTCCTTAGCTCAGGTTAGAAGAAAAAGCCTTTATCTGTCACATATACTTTACAGCAAAATTCTTATTTTCATACATCATAGCTTAGAAATCTGGGTTCAGAGTACAAGGCCAGTCATGATGTAGCATGCCTGGAGCAGAGCAGGTGAAAGGCCTTGCTCAAGGGCCCAACAGTTGAATCATGCCAGTGCTTGAACCCTCAACCTTCTGATCATAAACCCAGAGCTTTAACAGTTTGAGCCACCACTAGGCCTACTGTCTGTGGGTTACTGTCTATGTGGAGTCTACGTGCATGTTCTCCTTATGATTCTATGTGTTTCTTCTCAATGTTTAAAATAAAGGTGGACTGTCTATGCAAAATTGCACCAAGATGTGAAGTGTAAGTGTGCGCACGGTTCTCTGTTATGGACAGGCATCCAATCCAGAGTGAATTCTCCTTCAGTGCACTCAATGTTTCCAGGACAGTCTGCTGGATACCTCACGATCATGACCAGGACAAAATAGTTACTGAAGAAGGAGGAATAAATAAAAGGCCAGCAGATTTTAGACAATTTTCCTCATTTAATCAACTTTATAGAATTGAACATTTGAATCAAATATATGAGAAGTTTTAGATTATTATTCTGTCTACCCAGCATAAACCCTACTTAGCTGTGGCTTTTTGTCTAAGAAATTATTTGGAAAGCAGTTCAAAACATGGGGAGAGAGAGAGAGAGAGAGAGAGAGAGAGAGTGAGAGAGAGAGAGAGAGAGAGAAAGGCTATCTTAGGTGGGATCTTAGATGGGATCAAGCCCAGCTGAGGGATAATTGTGACAGTAATTTCTCCAGTTAGCCACGTGTTGCTGATGATTGTGGAGGAAGACAGAGACTCAGTGGAACCCATCACGATTACCTTGCCTTTTTGCGGTCACCACTCTGCCATTTCTTTCTCACCACAAACAGATGGTAGCCACTGCAGACGGCCAACTATTTAGACATAGCAGAAGCCACAGTGTGTTACTTGCACTCTGCACCAATGTTTTAAAATTAATCTGTTGAACTTGCATCTCCACGGAAAGTGTGCCTGCCTGCCTGCCTGCCCTCATTTCCCCGCATCTGTACTGCTCCTTGTGAGCTGTGATGAGAGATGTTAAAGAATAGAATAATAAAATAAAACACTGCTGCTAAATCCAATGAATAGGAAGTCAAAATAACAGAATTGAATGATGTGGTGTTACCTATCCTTACTGTCATGATGGATCATATCATGTATTGAAATTCTGCCTTTCCATGATTTAAAAGCCAGTCCTGAAACACAGTGAGTACTGAGAGTTCTCATGACCGCACTGTCACCCTGAATGCTGTATGCCCTACAGATGTGCGGGAGAATTTGCCTCAGAGAACAAACAAGGACAGAATGGGCGAAGGTTGTTTAGATCATATCTTTAGGGTCTTTTAACCCTTTCCACAGATCTAAATTATCATTTTTGTTTAAATGATCAGTAGCAAATTACCTCAGGTTTCTGTAGAAAAGTTGAAACTCTTTCATGAGGAAATCTGAACAGCTTACCGGTAAAGCAATCCATGTATATCCACAGTTATCTTCAGGACATGTGGAGGCCATCAATAATGTGGTTGTTAGTTTAAATGCTGAAAAGCACGTGCACGGATGCACACACATGCGCGCACACACACTTTGCATAGTATTTTGCACAAACTTATCAAATTGTTTTATGTTCAATTTTTATGAGGAAATGCATCATTTTTATTTATTATTATTATTATTATTATTATTATTATAAAATTATATAAAATGATAAAAACTTGTCTGGACCTCTATATATCACTAAATATATTGTACTTTTATTTCATTATACTTTCATAGTCGTTCTTTTATACCATGTGCATATACCATACCAGTTTGCACTCTTGCTTGTGTGAAATATCTTAAAAACAACCTGTAGATGTTTCGCTCAGAAATATTAGCTTTTCAATCCAACACAAGTCACTTAGTGTCAGAGAGTAAACTGACGTACATTCATTTCCTGAATGTACCAAAACTAGACTGACAAATGGGAAAACAAATGTCTTTATGTCCCAAGTTCAGAATTGGCTAAACCACAGGTTCCCAGTCCTGATCCTGGTCTACACTGTGTATTAGTTCAATCGTGCATGTTGGGTACAAAAGTGATATGTGCAGAACATGGGGAACTTCAAGATGGGGATTAAGAGCCTGTACACAAACCTACAAAAAGGGTTGAACAAGATAAAACAAATATGAAAGTAGGCATTGTAGGAAGAAATGAAACTGTAAAAATGAACATGAATGGAGAGCCCTGCTAGATTGAACACCACTCCTGAAACTCATGCTCAACAAACATGGTTCTTGAGACTAGAAACTGTATTTGTGTGATCAATGCTGTAGAATCGTACACCGTAACCTCTGTGTCTTTTAAAAAGTCTTGTGGTCAGATGGAGGTTGATCTTTGCTTTTCTGCCCAGGATACCAGCAGTTCTATCTGAGAGCATCTTAGGCTTTTAGATCATGAAATGCCTTCTATACTTCCCATTAACTGCCATTACTTTATGAAATTTCAGACATTTTAGTGTACATTGTGCATGTTTTGTATTTACATTTTCACACCCTCATTCAGCTGAGTCCATGCTTTTTCAGTGTTAGCACAAGGTTGGAAGGATCATAATTTATTCTACTCTGGAATTTTTTCATAATGACAATTCTTGACCTTTGGATCGAGTCCTAAGGAGTAAATTCTGATTTTAAATGGTCTGAGATTCTATAACTCTTAGGGTGTCGATACTTTTGCACATGCCAGCGTTACCATTTCTAAACAGTTTGCTGCAGATGCTTTTTTTTTTGTGAACACAAAGACCCACCAGCCCCACCACAGAGCTGAACACACTTTAACCTGAGCACCAGGCAAAGCACTAACTCATGATGTGTTTACCAAGAACATTCACTCAAGTTCAATCAAAGTTCAGGCTCACTGTTTCTCCTGATTTCATGCCTCATAAAGGCAAGCTGCATGCCTTCGAGGCATGATGATGGTTGTTGAAAGAATTTGTGGGTTAAAGTATTATGGTGGACATCACAACAGTGTGCTGAAGTGCAGTGTGTCTCTGTTTCTGCTCTTATAATTGAACGTGTCTTGCATGGCCATTATTGTCCACAGTATGGGAATAGTCTCTAAATCAAGATAAAACCAAGGTATTGGTTATTACTGTATAGTGTAAAATACTGCTATATTTTCTGCAAGCTTTTTGCTTATTCTGTCATTCAGATGTTTGTTACATTTGATCTCTGTTCTGTACAATAAATCCATTTACATTTCTATTAGATTATATTCAGATCACATAAACAAACTGCTCGTATCCCATAATTTTATAATAAAAAACTCAGTAGTTTAAGCTTCATTCACCATATCCAGTACATGTACATTGAACTAAAAGGAAATTTCCAGAAATGGATATGATAAATGCTTTGAGTATGATATATGGGTTATGCTGGCATTCTAAGCAGAATACCTCCAAGACCTTCCCAGAGTGCTGAACTGTTTCTTGCAATAGCCACTGTATAGCAGGTCCAGTAATAAATCAGTTAGGTCTGGAATAATCTTTCACAGTAGTGAATATGCTTTGGTATTGCTTAAATGCTTGGACAATTCCGTAAATGAGGGGTAAACTCACAAGACAAGCTTCTGGTCAAAAGCATCTGGGTTGTTTTTCATGGCTTGCTCTGTTCTTGGAAGGACATTGCTTGTGAGAACACAATGTTCCAGGAAATTTCATTTAGTGCATTTAACGTTGAACGGGAGCGTCTAAAAGAAAATAATTGTATCAAATTAAACTCATTGTGATGAAAATTTATCCAAATTGCATTGAACTTCTGTGAATGTAAGAAACTGACACTCATACTTTACCGCATTACTTCCTCAGAACCTGAGGATTATAAATCAGACTATGTGCCATTGCTGATTAAGGAAAAAGAGTATTACAAACACCATAACAACTTGAATACTTGATCAAACAACACATCTTCTCTCCTCATCTCTGAAGCAGCGATGACTATACAACATTTACTGCAAATCCCAGCTCCACTTTGTTCTCTGGGAAATGTGTCCATTCTAGTTTTAGAGACTTGCAGGCTATCATCAGCTCTTTATCAAGTATCCACTTGGTGAAAAATCCTATTGGAGCTCAGTGACACTCTCACACACTCACTAGCTTTTCTGTAGGAGCTGGTCAGCGTGGTGATGACACATGGAGTAACAGTGATTAATATTGCTGTTGAGATATCCACTGGGGTGAATCTGCAGGGGTTTAAAATGTATAATGCAAAGCAGACATCCAATCTGCTTTACCAGTTTCGAATCACCTGCTTTTCATGAATACACTTTCCAGACGATCCAGGCCATGACTAATAATTGCTAGTTCAAGTACAAGCAAACTGCTGACAAGATTACTACAAAATCCATTGTTTATGGAAAAAAAAACACACACACACACTTGTAGGAGGCATTCCTGTCTGAAAGCTTCAGGATTCCTGGTATAATCCTGAGCTTGGATTGCTGTGTGAATTTCTTTCTCCATGTCGAAGTTGGTGTCCTCTGCATTCTCTGGTTTCCTCAGACTGTCCAAAAAAAAAAAAACATTCTGGAATGTGAACTGGCTTGGAAAAACTGCCCATAGATATGAATGTGTGAGTATGTGTGCATGTGCATGGTGCACTGTGCTAGTTGGAGTTGTTTAAAATTCCATTGTATAAATACACTTAATGGCAAAAAGTATGTGAACGCCTGACCATGAATCCCATAAGCAGGCCTTCTGAAACAAAGTTGGAGGCACATTTTTGTCTACATGACAATGCCCCTGTGCACAAAGCAAGGTCCATGAACACATGATTTGCCAGTTAGTCTGGAAGCACTCATGGGGCCAAGCATCAAGCTCTTACCTCAACCTCAATAAACACCTTTAGAAAAAAACTGGGTCACCGAGTTCTCTCCAGGACACCATGCATGCTATCAGTGCCCAACTTCACCATTGGTCTTATGCCTGAATGGGGCCAAGCAGAATCCCAAAATTCCAGAAGAATAGAAGTCATTACAGCAGCAAAGGGGGAACCGGCTCTCTCTCTCTCTCTATATATATATATATATATATATATATATAGCATGTATGACACTGGGCTACATTTCTCTCAGTGATTGTTTTAACATACCGTATATGCATTACTTGAAAATGTTTAGGTTTTATCACCATAAAATTTCAGTTATGGCACAAATTAGAAATTCAAGTCCCCATTTTGGAAACACCCTCCCACCCCGACTACAGATGGCACTATTGCGTTAACTTTAGCCAGGATTCCAATTCTCAAACATATCATTCACACATCAAAGTGATTGACATGTTCTTTTACAAACCACTTACAAGCATTTAATGACCTTTACTAGAGAGACCATTCAGTTTCTCGTCTCTCAGCTGCCAAGGAGACAAGATCCACATGTAAATAATATTGTCTCTCAAGTCAAACATCCTTGATGGCTCTTCAAAAGGCACACTTTAGCTCAGTGGTTCGTGTAAAAATAACCGCTCTGTCAGTCTCTGGGCTTTCATTGGCTTGGGTAGGATGGAATTTGGAGTAAAACACAGACACATCCACTGACCAAAGTATTAAAACTGACGTGTATATGGGTTTCACCGCTGCTACTTTGGGCTCTCGACCCCTTTACAACAACGCTGGCTTGCTGCGTGACAAAAAAACGAGCAGCCATAAAGTCAACGCTCAACTTTTCCACCAGACTGGATGTAAAATTATGAGACAATTGCTGTGACTTAATAAACAAAACAAAACAAAAAAAAAAAAGAGATGGGAGTAGCAGCTGACCTTGCATGGGTGAGTGAGAAAATAAGACCCTCATTTAGCCCCAATGTGATTCGGCAATTACAAACCGAACCAATGTGGTAGGAAACCAGACCTGCTTTTCAGCAGCGCTCGCCATAAACAGAGAAAACACTTTTGGTTCTATGTATTGGATATGTTCAGGTTTTATATAATTAGTGGCAGAGCTTTGTTGCTTCCTGATTTCCAGAAGTTCCAGTTGGATGATTAGTCTGTAGAGCAAACTGTGACCTTCTTTTTAATGAGAGGTAACTTAAGTGTGCCAGCAGATGCCTCCATAGTGCCTGTGGGTTACAGCACAGCCTTAGCCATTTTGCCTCTCTAGAAATAGTTAGCTGAGGGCAGAATATATGAACATGGTAATGGTGATAATCAGTCTCTTTATTACCATTATCACCAGACTGGTCTGAGGGTGGCCTGATGAGAAAAGTCGGGTAAAACTGCTGATCTCTCGTTATGTGGAAAGATGCCGATCAGCCATGCAGGAAACAGCCGGTCAACTCAAAATGACTTGACAAGCAACCTTTTAAAAGGGAAAAAATAAATAAAAAGGGTGATGCATGCTTCACCAGTCACGTCTTAGATGGAACAGATCATTGAGACACTGAAGCTTATGCATGTTGTTCAATAGTGACACTCTTTAATTAGGACAGGTTACCAAAATGAACATGACTCATAGAAGTGACAAAGCACATACCCATTTCCAGTCAAGGCACACCTGCCCTTCCTATAAACATCATTAACTGTCTATTCACATTAGCACACTTAATCTTATATTAATCATCTACCTGTACTGTCAAAAACACTATTAGCCCACCCAGGCATTGGATCTGCCTACCACCTATGTACAGCTTATGTTACTTCCCCAGTTCCTGATCTTTCAGCCCTTGTTACGTTGTTTCAAAACCGACAGTTTTATAATACAATTTATATGTGGAATGACTGGGGGTCCTTGAAGGCTGGACTCTTGGACAAGTAAAGACTGTAAAGAAAAAAAACCCAAAACAAACAAAACAGAGTGGGAGAATGTGGCGGGGTCGGTCGGGGTGGTCCGCTCTGCTCCGCTTTGTGGGTGGTGCTGGGCTTCAGTGTGCAGGGAGAGCTGCCATGCTGTTGTGGTGACCGAGGCTAAGGAGGAGAGAGTTGAGGCTTAGGACATGGTGATCTGCATGGACTCCAACATCTCCTCTACTGCCTTCATCGAGCATTTGTTCTCCTTCTTCCCACGGCCGGCGAGCTGAGAGACAGTGGAGAAGGGGAGCGAGGGGGAGGGGATTGACAGAGAATAAAAGGGTTGAGGCAAGGACATCGCCTAATTCATAATGGTTCTATAAAGATCATGGTTTAACACAAACCCTGTGGTTCAGGAAAGAGAGATCACCTTACAAATAGGTTATGTTAAATGACAAGTATTTAAAAACATTCCATATCTCACTGCACATACTGGATCCAATTTTAAAGGATGAATAATGTGTCAAATGAATTCAGTTAACTGAAGCCATAAACTTGCAATAAGGAATGGAACAGCTCCACAGGTTTAGTGCCAGCTCCCTGACCCCTGTGGATTCTACTCTGACGTGGCCTAATTGAGTTGCTAATTGAGTCTCGGAGGTCAGCGTTTCTCTCTTCTTTTGCCCTACATAGGGAACGGATGTATGGAGGGAACACATCTTAATGAGTCAGCCACTTATTGGTCTATGGTTATTTACCCAAACATGCCACCTCTCACATACACAATTTCTCCATCCAGCATGACTCATCCCAAGTAAACCTAAGCACTCCTCTGCCCTATTAAAAATGGACAAATATGACCATTTCAGCCACGCCACAACCTTCCACATCCCTCCACCCAACCATACGGCAGACCCATATAAATTAGGCCAAAGGCCCTGCACTCAGTTTCTCCTCATTAGCCTTTCTGAGAACCATCCAGAGAAACAGAGGACATATGCCCAGTTGCTTAGCTCAGCGTTCTCTCCAATCGAGGTGTGTGTGCGTGTGTGTGTGTGTGTGTGTCACAGCTGTGGGTGCGCTGGCACGAGCAAAGCAGAGGAGCATGTAGTTAGAGTGAACTCACTGGGTAAACAGCGCTAGAAACAGACAGAGCATGGCTGAGCACACTGCCATGCTGTTTCTGGACGGACAAACGCATTTCTCTGTGTCGTCACTGATAACTCATCAGCCCCAGAGGAACAGAAGAATAGAGTACTACCCCCCACCTTCTCTCATCACACAAACACACTATGAAAAATGGTACTGTCTTACTGGAAAACCTTGGTGGATAAATAGGCTGATGTGCGACACGGATACACTGCTGCATTCTCTGACGTGAGCGTCTTAAAGTCTAGAATCTTACGGTCCTAATGCAACTATTCAAACACACTAGGTTTAAAAGATGATTTTAGCTCCCAATAGGGTTGTTACAGTGTCATGACTCCCAAGTCCTATTTAGATTGGACTAGTCTTACATGGAGATCTGGTGTAATATAATTATTACCGGAGTGTGTCAGGGATTTTAGTCCCGTCCATATCAGTAACATTGGGGATTTTTTTATAGACTGTGTTTGCACATGTCGTGAAAGATTACACTGTATAACAATCTAAAATGTCCAGTAGAAATAACCTCAAATAGAACATCCCAGCTGAACTGACATGTTGGTAACAACTGCATGACGTCCAACAGAAAAAGAGATGTTTTGAGTTTTTTCCTTCAGAGTAACGCAACAAATCCTCTTATTTTATTGTCTCCCATCAACTGAGTTTACATCACAGAACAATAAAATACAGACCATAGACAAGATTGGCTTGATGAGGTGTTTTATGCAAGTTTTATTCTTTTTAACAATATATGTGCAGTCTTCACAGTTGAATCCCAAAAGAATTGGACTTGCTGCTCCAGTACTTTCTAAAATGTTGTTATAGACAAGGATGATCAAAAAAACGTGTGTACTAAGATTTGATCATTTTGTTTTCTTTCATTTTCACCAGCAGACTCTAACTTTTCTTTTCCCTGGTTGAGTAATACAATAATAACCTTGATCATTTCAAATCCTAACCAGCCCTGGTCCCAAACTTTGTAATTCACTTTTTCAAAATTTCAGTCCGTCTTTTGATATTTCAGATTTTAAAGCTCATGTCTCTTAAGTTCTCATGCTGTTGTGTATGATGCCCTACTTTCTCCTGCCTAAGTATCCTACATCATTTCATGTTTATTCTTATTTCTCCTTTATTATTTGTGCAACTTTTCCCTCTTATTATACACAATAAAATCTCATTCAAATATAATTCATATCAGATTCATGTCCTGTTTTATTTGTCCTAACTCTACAGACACAGTAGTGTGAATTTAAGAAAGGCACTATATCTATATTTTTATTGAATCTCTACATTTACTATTCTGTGCACAACCTGTATAAATCACTTTTATCCATTAAAGTTTTAATCTAATTTTAATTAATATTATTTTGTTGTTGTAGCTGTTAGCAATGGTCCAGTATGAAGGAGGAGGTTGTGTTATGCATAAATACAAATTATGTACACCGAGCCCCAATTTGAATGAACATGTCTATCTATGGGCCACGTCTCATTACTCCGTAAGTGCTCGGTGAAGAACACGGTGCAGACTCAGACACTGCATTTCTCCTGCAATGAGACACCATCAGCATGACAGAAATGAGAGTAGAACAATTTAATAATAGCACCATTTATTGCACTGAAGTCTTTTGAAGTAGAAATAAAGTATTGCAAAAATGTTATGCCACGGAATATACTGCCTTCCACAATTAAACTCTTTATAGCCTTTAGTCATGGAAAGCTTATTGAAGTGTGCTGCAGTTATACCCATAATACTCTCCCTTATAGCCTAGGGAACATATTACTGTATTGCCTGTCACTGAAATCACAGACAAAGCCTTGTCACAACAATTTTCATTGACCTTCTAACAACCGAGGTACCTAGTACGTCATTTCTTTGACTTACTGGCCTGACTTTCCCATCACATAAAGGCAGCTTAAGCACCAGGTAAGCGGTCCTGTAAACCTCTTGACATTGCCACACCTTAAAACATCCATCAAGCTGAAATACGCTGCTTAATGCTAAGATGTCATTAAACTTCTTTTTCAAAGAGACATCAAAGCATGACAGACTACTCTTACTACTATTCCCTACTACTACTACTTACTACTATAACTACTCTTCAAAAGAGTGCAAAAGTTAAAGAAAGCTCAGCTCTCTGACTGCTAAATGACACTGAGTGAGTACAAAGTGCAAGCAGCATGCGCTACAAGCAGAAGCTTTTGAAAAGTTGAACAACTTTATTCCATATTTCACACCTCAACTAATCCATCAGAGGTAACAGAGACAGGTATAACAGGGAAGTAGTGTGCTTGTTACTGTATTGATGGATATCCAAGTATTCCATTGACCGACAACATCAGTGCCTGGGTCACATCCAATTTTAATATGCTTTAAAAAAAAAAAGAAGAATAGAAAAGGAAAGAAAAAAATAATAAAATCTGCACACAGTTTACCATGAAAGTGGTTTGTGTTAGCCAAAGTTCATGTTGGCTAGGGGAATCGATTTCAACTCATCTCAGAGTAGGAAAAGAATTTAAGAAAGGAATCTTCCCCAGTCCTGACAAGGCTTGATCCACAAAAACAGCGTCATCCTAAACCAGTGCCCTTTTCTTTAAATCCAGGTTTCCTATCAAGTTCAAACAAATGGTTCTAACTGACAATGCACTGATACAGAAAGTGGAGAAATGAAGGAGTAAGATTGATATCAGCTATTTTTAGTGAGGAAATTCTACCTGCCAACCAATGACACTGTAATATGCATCATGATTATGAGACTGATAATACTTCTGGGAGATGGAAAGACCGACTGGAAGAAAGAAAGGACCTTCAGGTGCATAGAAAACCTGGGTTTACCAGCATGATCCACATCAGTGTAAAACTAAATGGCTGTGATACCTCACATTACCCTATGTTCTTTAAATGTCCCGAATGTCCAGGGGAAAAGTCAGATTTCCTTGAAGAGGCATAATGCTCATACTCCCATGCATGAAATGGCATGAAAAGGGTTTTGGGGTTTTAACAGGAGTACTCTGAACACAGGGGGTACACTATAAGTGTGTGTGGGCTAAATAAGAACCTGTTTTTATTACACATTTAATTGTCAAAATTAAGAAATACATGTTGCCCTGATGGTAGTTCCTATTTCTATTAAATGTACATTTATGCGCCGTGTGCCATAGCAACAGCATAAACCATGTTAACGATACCATCTGAGTAGCACTTCAGTTTTTCCTTTCTCAGTATCCCTACTCCCCTCTATTATTTACTGATGTTAGTGGTGCATATTTTCCTCTCACTGGCCCCTGACACCAAAATTTGGCACAAGTTGGTATGATTCATGCCGAGGGGGAATCGATAGCAGTGCTTTAACAAACATAGAACAGCTGTGTAACAAAATGCTGGGCCATGTGGGCTTAAGTCAATACATTAGCTGAGCCCGGCTGGGCAAGAGTGCTGAGAGTGGATCCAGTCTGTAGGCAGAGCTAAGAGAGAACGGCAACTGTTGGTGTCTTACCTGATAGGCTCTGTTGATTTGCGAGGCAGCCCAAGCGGCATACTTCACGTTGTCCTTTTTTACCTTTGCGCTCACTTTGGGACTACCGGCAATGTGACTTGCAGACTAGAAGACAAAGATAAAAAAAACAAATCTGAATAAATAGCAACAGTCCTTTGAGCAAGATAAAAATAGGATCAAAAATCCACAATAACTGCATGCATGAATCAAGAGAGAGAGATTATAAAGTTCACTTTAAACAAGCAGCAAATCATGGAAGGTAAAAAAGCTCAGATACCACAGTCTTTAGAGGGAGGAAAAAATGAGTGTTTCCCTGCTGATTACATTAAAAGCCCTGGTGTGCCATGTCCTTTGCAGCTTCATCTCTCCATACGCAGAGATAAATGGTGCTGACAGGGAAACGAACGCTTGGGAAGCGGCGTGTGGCTGCTGCGGTACTATGTGAATCATACACTCCATGCCACCCAAAGCTCTCTCCTTGACAACCACAAAGCCCAGATCACTCCCATGTTAGTGCAGCCAGATACACACTGCAAAACCCAGAGGAATCCATGAAAGAGTTGGGCATAAAGTCCTCTCTATGGATATGCTGAAATGTTGACTGCACATTAATCTAATACTCCCCTGATTCTGACAGAGTACAGCATGTCTGTGAACATCAAATATCACCTTTCCAAACGATTACAAGACATTTTATCAGGAAGATGCCCATCAGTGGAGAAATTTAATGCTCCTGCATGCCTGTTACTAATATTAGGTACAACACTGTACATACTAAGACAATGTGGGCAATTTAACTATCAGAGTACCAATAACAGAAATAACAGGATAGAAGCCAGCTGGACGTGTAAAGTGCAGCGAGTGCCAACAGCAGAGGCCTATTCCTGTTCCTTCCATGCATGTGACACATGCAGATAGCACACCATAGCTGTGTGACTGCCTGAGCCATGTCTGAACTCCTGCAACTGTCATACGCTTGCGTGTGTGTGTGTGTGCGCGCACGCAGACGTGCGTGTAAGAGAACAGTGCACGCCTGTGTGTGGTTCCCCACATGTCCTCTGCCTTCCTTTTACTCCCAGCTGGCTATTTGTGTTCCTATGTCAGGAGTCACTTACAAATGATGCATTGGTGTTAATGGACAACTTCCTGTTTAAATAAATACGCAGATGAAAGGCTTATTCAGCGCAGATACGTCCTAAGCCGAGCAGCTGGTCCACGTTGGACAGGACGATGGCCGGCTCTTTTCCATTGTTTTATTGCCGGCAGTTTATTTATCTTCGTCATAAACATGAAAATGGCCATGCAAAAAGTCTGCAGTGCTACATTTCTGAAATGAAGCGGATCGGGGCTTTTCCAAGGTGAGAAGCAGGAACGAGGTCTGAGTCAGCAGTGACCAGCAATTTCTGAGGCGTAAGACAGCTTTGGTCCTCTTGCAGAACCTCAGTGTGCCAGGAGGAGAAGAGGAGGTGCTTGTTTTTCTTTAGCTTCAGCACAAGTCATGACTCACCATATAGAGGCCAAACAAGGCCCTCATGTTTCTGTTGTTCAGCTTGAGTGCCTGCGCAAAATACTTTCTGGCCAGCTCCAGGTTCTCAGCCCCTCCTTGGGTGTATTTCACCTGGTTGGAAAGACACAGTACATAGATGCACGCGTAAGGCCAACATGAAACCTGAAGTGAATGATCTCATCTTTATGAACAGTAAGCTGCACTGGCGCATAGTGTCTCATGCAACTGAGAAGAGCTCCATTAAACTAAAGCCAGGCAAACATAGTGACAGACGAGCAAGAGGAGAAAATAAGCTGTTAGTTACAGTACCTCTGCATACTGCTCACAGTACAGGTGATTGTGTGGGTTGGTCATCATCAGCTCCTCCAGACAGAAAGCTGCTTTGGCGTAACTATTACAGCACAGAAACAAACAAACAAGAAAAATGAATTAATAAGGCACAAACCTCTTAGTGCACAGAAATGCACTGCTGTATACTGGAGTAGCCTAGTGGCTGCTGGAGTAGAGGAGGATTTAGACTTGCTGACAGCAAGAAAATGGCTCTGCCCAAGGTTTTCCTTTTATCAGCCTTTATAAGGACTGATGGAAAAGTGTGTGCGAACATCCATATGGTGAAATGATGGATGTAGCTTTGCATTAGCACTGGCAATTCTGGCCTATTTTCCCCGTCTCATATGTTCTTGGAAACTGATGAGGAGAAAGGAGAGAGAGTGTGAGATCTACCACATTTCTAGGCACATAGTATCAATCTGTCTGCCTTTTCCCTCCAGGCTTAATACTCTGTCTTGAGGTCACTGCGGAGCAGCGGCACGCTGTGTCACTTTCAGATGAGATCACTTCTTTCTGCGAGCTGCTGAGCTATGAACACCAGGCTAATCTGCAACCACTTCACGTCTTACAGACACTTTCCCCTCCATGGGCTCAATCAGACAGGACGATGGAATTCTCACATACACAGACTTTCCAACTGTTCTCTCCCACAAATAATCAAATCAAATTTTTCCTCCACAAAGACTATCATGATAAACCCGCAACACACAAATCGAGCCAGACTGTGTCCAAAACCTGCACGTGCCTTTAAGCGGCTGGTTAAAAGCTTCAGAAGAGTCCTGCGTGTTTTCAGCTACTTTGTACAAGATCGTTTTTCATCGCCGCTTGTAGATTTTCATGGGCATATCGTTTTAACAGAGAATACCAATCAAAAGCACTGGTGAGTTACAGTAAGACACAGCTCCACAGCTTGGCTCTATTCAGGATAGATATTGGGGTACCAATCAAAATTAAATTCAAAATCAAAAAAATTATTTGAAGGTAGGAAAAAATAAATAATTAAAAAAAAATAAATAATTAAAAAAATTTAAAAAGTAATTTTATTATTTTAAAGAATGTATTTGTAGTTGCCCAAATTTTCTATTAAATTAAAATGCCAATACTGTGAACCACCACTGCTTCAATCTTGCATACTGGTGATTTTTTGTTTTTTTTTCAGCTGACAGACAGAAGCTGATGGCATAATTTCAAACAAAGCTATATATCAAAAAAAAAAAAAAACATTCATCTCGTGGCATACTTAGCTACACAAAAGTTACTTCAATAATAATTTCAATGATAGCCCCATCTTGTGGGGATACCACCACCTGCTCTGCATCTATTTTATCCAACAGCCACCCAAGGGTCAACTAAAATCTCTGGATAGAGTAAAAATAAATAGGGAGAGTCACATTGTACAATGTTGCTGAGTTGCACACTTGGACAAAACCAACAAAGTATAAATCAGTACAGAACACAGTCTGACACCTGACACATGTTCCAAGCTGCATAAGCCTGTATAGGTCACTATACAAAAATAATCAGATGGTTTGATAGACGGGCAAATATCAAGTACAGCAAAAAAAAGGCACCTGTGAACAGAACTGCATCATTTGAAAGAATGAGCATCTCAATTCACCAGTGGCAGACCAACCTATGAAGGCTGGCACTGTTATTAAAGTGGGTTGATGTGTAACCCAGTAATAAAAAGAAAATCACACACAAACCCACCTACACACACCCCCCAGGTTATTAACAATAACATAAACCACAAGTTACACCTTTATTGGGACAGGAGATTGTCTCTTTTTTTAGAAATATAATTTAAAATCCATTTTTGGCTTGGGGTGGAAAAAAGTTCTTTGGTGAGGAATAGCGCCGGCATTACTTCCTCTCACGACATGAACAATCTCTATCAGATGATGGAGTATGTTTAAGAGACATGAAAGATTAGTGTAGGGGCACATAGTGAGAAAGAGCGCGTGTGAGAAAGAGCATATGAGAGAGAGAGAGGGAGAGAGAGAGAGAGAGAGAGAGAGAGAGAGAGAGAGAGAGAGAGAGAGAGAGAGAGAGAGAGAGAGAGAGAGAGAGAGAGAGAGAGAGAGAGAGAGAGAGAGAGAGAGAGAGAGAGAGAGAGAGAGAGAGAGAGAGAGAGAGAGAGAGAGAGAGAGAGAGAGGGGTAACAAAGAAGTGGGGAACAGGCCATTCGGAAGGTTGCAGGCTGCTTGCAATTACCACTTCCTTTCCATAAAGACTTTCAGATGTGCTCCTACCATGGCCCAGGGAGAGAAGGAGAGAGGGAGGAGTGTAGGAGAAGAAGTGATCAGCACATGCCACAGAGCTCTAAAGCTCAATATACCCCACCTGAGCTTCACAGTCAATGATGACAATTTTATCCTGATGGATTTAAGACACAAATGATAATGCTAGCAAGCCAAGCACTTACAGGCTTCATTAGAGTGGGTTGATTCCATTAACGTTAAATCTACATTTACAGCATTTGGCAGGGCCCTTAACCTGAGCGACTTACACAAGTGCTTTATAGATTCCTTCAAACAAATCCTCATGCTGGAACAAATTGTTCAGCATCTAAAAATTACTACCCAGATAAACCCTAATATACTACTACCTGCTTCGTCATATGAAGCTCTGAAAAACAGAGCAAACTGTGGACATCACTCTCAGATTTAACAGTTGGGTGGAAACAATTTCTAGGAAACAAATCTAAGGACAGCAAGATTTAGATTTCTAATATAGAAACTGCCAAAAGAACACAATTTGCCTACATGTATTCGGTCAGGGTGGCACTAAAGAGAACGTGGGAGTGTATTTCTAATCATCTTAATTCATCAGGTCTGGTTTTTATTGGCCGGGAGAGCAAGTGCCACCATCTTGTCCTGGGAATCTCCCCCTGCTCGCTCACACTCGCTCTCTCTTGTGAAACAGCACGGAAAAGAAAGGTGATAATGCACAGTTTGCAGGAAGACAAGGGGAAATGGGGAAAGGCTAGAGTCTATGTCCTAAAATAAAAAAGAAAGAACCCCAAGGGTCAAGAGAGAGACATTAACACACGTGAAAACAGGGGGTTGTCAGAGTGAATACGGTGATATTAGAAAAGTTGGACTATGCGAGACGGTAATCCTCTCACCCCTGGATTCCTCTCTGGCCACTACAGAAATAAAGCCCTTACACAAAAAACACGAGCTAGCCAATATACAGCCCCCTCACTGGGCTCCTGCATTCCTATAGGCTGCACCCTCTAACCACGGAGACCGTCTCTCCCACACACACAGACACACACAATACACACACACACACACAGGCAGACACACACACACAGGCAGACACACACACACAGGCAGACACACACACACACAGGCAGACACAGGCAGACACACACACACAGACACAGGCAGACACACACACACACACACAGACACAGGCAGACACACACACACACACACAGACACAGGCAGACACACACACACACACACACACATACACAGGTAGACACACACACACACAGACACAGGCAGACACACACACACACAGACACAGGCAGACACACACACACACATACACAGGCAGACACACACACACACATACACAGGCAGACACACACACACACATACACAGGCAGACACACACACACACATACACAGGCAGACACACACACACATACACAGGCAGACACACACACACACATACACAGGCAGACACACACACACATACACAGGCAGACACACACACACACATACACAGGCAGACACACACACACACATACACAGGCAGACACACACACACACATACACAGGCAGACACACACACACACATACACAGGCAGACACACACACACACATACACAGGCAGACACACACACACACAGACACAGGCAGACACACACACACAGACACAGGCAGACACACACACACAGACACAGGCAGACACACACACACAGACACAGGCAGACACACACACACAGACACAGGCAGACACACACACACAGACACAGGCAGACACACACACACACAGGCAGACACACACACACACACAGGCAGACACACACACACACAGGCAGACACACACACACACAGGCAGACACACACACACAGGCAGACACACACACACACAGGCAGACACACACACACACAGGCAGACACACACACACACAGGCAGACACACACACACACAGGCAGACACACACACACACAGGCAGACACACACACACACAGGCAGACACACACACACACAGGCAGACACACACACACACAGGCAGACACACACACACACAGGCAGACACACACACACACAGGCAGACACACACACACACAGGCAGACACACACACACACAGGCAGACACACACACACACAGGCAGACACACACACACACAGGCAGACACACACACACACAGGCAGACACACACACACACAGGCAGACACACACACACACAGGCAGACACACACACACACAGGCAGACACACACACACACAGGCAGACACACACACACACAGGCAGACACACACACACACAGGCAGACACACACACACACAGGCAGACACACACACACACAGGCAGACACACACACACACAGGCAGACACACACACACACAGGCAGACACACACACACACAGGCAGACACACACACACACAGGCAGACACACACACACACAGGCAGACACACACACACACAGGCAGACACACACACACACAGGCAGACACACACACACACAGGCAGACACACACACACACAGGCAGACACACACACACACAGGCAGACACACACACACACAGGCAGACACACACACACACAGGCAGACACACACACACACAGGCAGACACACACACACACAGGCAGACACACACACACACAGGCAGACACACACACACACAGGCAGACACACACACACACACAGGCAGACACACACACACACAGGCAGACACACACACACACAGGCAGACACACACACACACAGGCAGACACACACACACACAGGCAGACACACACACACACAGGCAGACACACACACACAGGCAGACACACACACACACACAGGCAGACACACACACACACAGGCAGACACACACACACAGGCAGACACACACACACACACACACAGGCAGACACACACACACACACAGGCAGACACACACACACACAGGCAGACACACACACACACAGGCAGACACACACACACACAGGCAGACACACACACACACACAGGCAGACACACACACACACACACAGGCAGACACACACACACACACACACAGGCAGACACACACACACACACACAGGCAGACACACACACACACACACAGGCAGACACACACACACACACACAGGCAGACACACACACACACACACAGGCAGACACACACACACACACACAGGCAGACACACACACACACACAGGCAGACACACACACACACACACAGGCAGACACACACACACACACACAGGCAGACACACACACACACACACAGGCAGACACACACACACACACACAGGCAGACACACACACACACACAGGCAGACACACACACACACAGGCAGACACACACACACACACAGGCAGACACACACACACACACAGGCAGACACACACACACACACAGGCAGACACACACACACACACAGGCAGACACACACACACACACATTCACAGGCAGACACACACACACACACATTCACAGGCAGACACACACACACATACACAGGCAGACACACACACACATACACAGGCAGACACACACACACATACACAGGCAGACACACACACACAAACACAGGCAGACACACACACACACAGGCAGACACACACACACATACACAGGCAGACACACACACACATACACAGGCAGACACACACACACATACACAGGCAGACACACACACACACATACACAGGCAGACACACACACACATACACAGGCAGACACACACACACATACACAGGCAGACACACACACACATACACAGGCAGACACACACACACATACACAGGCAGACACACACACACACATACACAGGCAGACACACACACACACATACACAGGCAGACACACACACACACATACACAGGCAGACACACACACACATACACAGGCAGACACACACACACATACACAGGCAGACACACACACACACATACACAGGCAGACACACACACACATACACAGGCAGACACACACACACATACACAGGCAGACACACACACACATACACAGGCAGACACACACACACATACACAGGCAGACACACACACACATACACAGGCAGACACACACACACACATACACAGGCAGACACACACACACACATACACAGGCAGACACACACACACATACACAGGCAGACACACACACACACATACACAGGCAGACACACACACACACATACACAGGCAGACACACACACACACATACACAGGCAGACACACACACACACATACACAGGCAGACACACACACACACATACACAGGCAGACACACACACACACATACACAGGCAGACACACACACACATATACACAGGCAGACACACACACACACATACACAGGCAGACACACACACACACATACACAGGCAGACACACACACACATACACAGGCAGACACACACACATACACAGGCAGACACACACACATACACAGGCAGACACACACACATACACAGGCAGACACACACACATACACAGGCAGACACACACACACATACACAGGCAGACACACACACACATACACAGGCAGACACACACACACATACACAGGCAGACACACACACACATACACAGGCAGACACACACACATACACAGGCAGACACACACACATACACAGGCAGACACACACACATACACAGGCAGACACACACACATACACAGGCAGACACACACACATACACATGCAGACACACACACATACACATGCAGACACACACACATACACAGGCAGACACACACACATACACAGGCAGACACACACAGAGGGATAAAGGAGTGACCAAAAAAAAACTGTTTTCCTACAATGTTTATCTCTGGCACAAACACAAACTCCTGGCAACAGAGATATCATTGAAAGGGGAGTTTTATCCTAAGAGTATGAAAGAGGGCTTAAAGAGCAAATCCTATTAAAGCCCTACTCCATGTGACAAACAGATCCTGAGCTCAATGCAGGCCTCTGACTGAGACTGGCATTTCTCTGGATTTCCCTCAGGCTGTCCCACAACCCCTCAGGATGTGAAGGATTCCCTCAGAGGGACAGTGAATCTTGAAGCCTTATGCTTGTGATGTTTAAATTCTTGTCACAAACAAACAGCTTCCAGACTTGTGAATTCACATCTACGCCATTATCTGGAGAAAGGACGGGGCGGTTTGGTGAAATTCCTGAAATTTCATTAACAGCTTTGGTGAGTGTGAAAGAACAATGAAATAAGCCGTGTTTTCATATGCTAAAATGACTACCAAACACACAGAGTACAGATAAGAGATCAATTGTCATTACTCATGTTCGTTGATGTAGAGTTCTGACAGCTCATGCCATGCTTCCTGGTCTCCCACAAACCTGCAAGACAAAGTGACAGTTAGGTTCTTTACCAGACAAAAGCAGGGTTAAGGAAGGGGCTCAGGGGCCAGCTCAATCAAAAGGCAAAGCCCCTTTTAATTAAAAAGTGGAGGGGAAGGGGAGGAGAAAATGGGGCCCAAATCCGCTTGTAAAACACTCACTGCTCCAGATATTCATTGAGTGCCCGGATGGCCTCGGTGCTCTTGCCCTGTGCACGCAAAATGGAGATCTTGCGCTTCCTCACTGCCTGTGGAGAGACAGCAACAGAGGATTAGTGCTCTGAGGCTTCAAGTGTTTGTCCCTAAGAGAGCAAAGGACACAAGAGAGCAAGCAAGGAGATGTGTAAATGATCAGAGTACAACTGGAGTGACCTGCTGGAATGTGCACTTTCACCTCCCTGTCTATGCCACATACTGATCACTCTTATTCACAGAGAACAAAAACACTGGCCATTATTCGCACGGCAGAATATAAGTGTTGCACTGCAGCTTTAAAGGGGTTTTAAAAAAAAAAAAAAAAAAAAAAAAACAGCCTTTTCAATGTACTTTATTAACGACAGCAATACTCCAGATTACAGACTGTAAAGACTTTATTGGAGATGCTCATAGACTATGACATCATGAGCTTGCTACTTAGAGGTGAACATTTAGCCAGACCAGATAAGTGGTGACTCATCATGTTTAAGTGGAGAAATTAGTATATTAATCTAAGTTCAGGCCAGCACGAACCCAGAAGCTCCCTTAGGCTTAGCTCGCATCAGCCCCAGATCACGTTCACTTTTTTTTTCTCCTTTTTTAATTCGACCTTCTGGCAGACGAGACTCTCATCAATCTAAATCAAACTGTATTACGAATGCTTCTATGACTTTTCCAGGAGTTCATTTTTTACATGTACAAGTGCAGCTTTAACCATAGAAGTGTGCAGACTTGCCACACAGCTTATTTATGGACTGGCATTTGATAGAGAGGCTCTTCCTTACTCCCACACTGCAGACCAAACCCTGTTGCGCAGGGCATGAGTCACATCTGAGCAGCAATAAATCTGAAACTGTTCCGACACCGCTGCCACTCCAAATCCACTTATCCATCACACAGGCAGGCACAGCCACCAGCTCTGCTGAGAGCACCGGGCCGAGACGTCGTGCTGACACACGAACACGTGCGCACTTCAAAAGAACTTCGCATGGCGCCCCAAACCCAAAATGAAACCTAATACCTAATTAGGCCATCAAAAAACAGACAGCAACAGATGATCTATATGGAACAGTGACATTCTGTTAGTACAACTAAATCTGTGGGTTCCTGGTGATGTTGGCAATACATGACATTAGTTTTAATGACCTGTAAATATTTTTACAAAAGCCCAAAAATGAGCCACTGTGCTGTATTTTAACTTCTTCCTTCCAGAATGATGGAGGCTGATTGCGACGTGTAAAAACATGTTAAACGCATCGCTCTCCCAGAGGTAACAATTTCGAGAAGACTGACCATGTTATTGTCAGCACTCTTTCAGAATTAGCACTTGAAAGCCTTCACACTGAGTAGATGGGTGTTTATAGCTGCACTCCTGTTTCTACAGGCCCACAGGCCGGAGGGATTACGCAGCCTTTTCTTGTTCTCCCTTAAAGAAAAAGCCATCCAATTACTACTGAATATGGATGAAATACACACTAGGATCTTCAAATTTCTCTCTCTCTCTCTCGCTCATCGATTATATATTCTAACTGTCTACCTTGACTGCAGACTGTAATGTTTCTTTCAGTGGGTATTAAATAGGAGTCAGTGCTGCTTTCGCCACATAAATTGTGCATAACCGAATTGTGGTTTTGCAATTCAATCAAATATTTCGGTTAATAATTTATACGTTATTAATGCTCTAAACACGTTGCCAAAACTCCGCCAGGCCAAGTTATGCTAATACAGTGCAAAGATGAAAGATTTATTAGAAAGCAAAATCTTCCGAACCAGTGTCACTGACGTACATCAACTTTAGGGCTTTTTAATAACCATGTGGGTGAGAAGCACCCACACATGATTGGACAAGCATCTAGAGTTAGTTCAGAACAAGCCCTCTTTTAGGAAACCTAAGCTTACAAATGATGCATCATTCGACAGAACTGCTCTATTTAATATAATGGGAATTTTCGTTGAGCTCAAATGCTTTTGTCAATTACAGATCGAATGTGAGGAATGAGATGTTAAGCAAATCCGGAACGTTATTCAATCTTAAAGGGCTAATTAAGTTAGATTTGATTGGATTGAAGTAATGGTCATAATACCAAGCATATTGTGAGTGAGCACGTCAATGTGGAGAGAAAGGAAGTGAAAGCAAATTGTATACATGCGCGAAGGAGTTTTTTTCTAGAGCGTTGCTGTAGGTATTGGAATACAACAAATGGTGGAAGGGCTAACGCATACTTCTGACATACTTTTTACACCGCCATGGCACAGAAGCCTTGAACAATTTTTTGTTGATTCAACAATTTTGGTTAATGGGTACCACATCTATTCTACAGCCTGTAATTACAACAGCTCACTTTCCAATCTCAGCTCTGCACGTTGGGATGCCTCACAAGTCTTCACCGTAACCGCCAATTTTCCGCCATTTTCTTGGATCATCCTTTCCCTTCTTACATTCCGTGATGAGAAAATAGTGTCCAGATAAGTCTAGCCCAAACCAACAAAGACAGGTAGCCCAGATGATGTCATCCACTCCCATACCACAACCTCTGCTGCCCATCTGCCAACCAGTACATCTGCTAGCCAGAGTTCTGGATTGTGGGAAAAAATATATGACCTGGTGGACATCGCAGCGCTGTTTTGTTCCATTCCCGCCCACAGGTTTGAGGACACGCAATCTAATGGGAGGTGACCGGTGTTTGGAAATCAGGAAATAATCAGATCCTATCAGAGAATTCTGGGCTGGACCTCAATATGTCAGAAGAGTTCACAGGGCACCTGCATAACAACACAACGTTCCCATAAGTGGGCGATTCTCACCCGGCCAACACCAGACATGAACGACAGAACTAATGGATTTTATCTTCACTGATGCAGGCAGACCAAAGGATGGAAACTACAAAAAGCTACACAACTAATATAAAAGACGTAGACAAACATTACTGAATTTTCAACCCTGACTAGTCAGAAAGCATTGATTATTTTTCTGTAAAAGCAGCTTTAAAACTAATAATAACTAGATTAAAAAACATTGATATGGTGAAGAGCTTTCAGTAAAGAGAAAGTTCTCTAATATTCATGGAAGGAGCCTTGAGTGTCAAAGCTGAGTAATGAGACATTTTACCCTGGACAATGTCTTCATGAAGAGTTTGGTCCTATTAAATTCATTCAAGAGTTAAAAAAAAAAAAAAAAAGAAAAGAGGGGGGTTGCTGGACAATTTTGGATAGATTCCTGGTGTATAAGAAAAATAAAACACTGTAGCACATGCCATTAGTAGAAAAATAAGAGAGAGAGAGAGAGAGAGAGAGAGAGAGAGAGAGAGAGAGAGAGAGAGAGAGAGAGACACAACATTTCATTTTATTACCTAAAGCCCTGCAAAAGGTGAATTTTGGATTGTTTGCTTTGTTTGACAGTTGGTACACAATAAAGTAATATGATCTAAATACTATTTAAATGTACTTAAGGGTAAAATAAAATAACCTTGTATTTTATTGACCAGTAAATGTATCTAGTTCTGAACGGTTTCCAAATAAACTGTCCACTTTTGAGAGAAAAATAAATTCATGCTTCATTTTGCATTGCTTAATTTACTCTACATAACATTTAGCAACTTTTACAGCAATATATCCTCCATAAGAATAAGATATTACACAAATCGATTAAAGTCTTTTTTAAAGCACATACTTTGGCCACATCTCTTTACATTCCATCTCCAAAATGATTCGCTAATGGAGCCTCACAATTTCTCCAGATTTTCTAACCAAATCAAGCATAACTCAGAGTCTTCAGAGAGTTGATTAGTAAATATGATGATGTAATGCACATTAGATCACAGGCTCAACTTGGACAGCATGTGAAAATGAGGAAAACAGGTTTCCTTGGGGGATTGTGTTATGTTCATACCCAGAGGAGCAAAAAGATGTAAAAATTCAAAATTGATTTAAAAAAAATGAAACTTTTGGACTTGACTGATATGATCTGACACTATCCATTTTGGATCAGTTATCACAATCTCCTGTTTGTTCAATGTGTTTGCAATTTAATCATGGGAATCAGGACAGAGTCTGAGCTGACTAGCCTGGAAAACAAACAAAACGGAAAAAGATTGATGGGATCTCTGTGGGCCAAAAGAAGCAGTAAAATAAATAAAATGATATAATGAATGCAAGAGAGATCGAGGACAGCAGTGAGTGAGATGAGTATGACACGAAGGAGCCTTTTACCAGAGAGATGGAGATGACGATAATTGAGGGAGGGAGTGCAGTCAGTTACAGCGGCAGTGTAAGAGAAGTGACTGCATCATGGCACGTGACGGTTTATTGACTTTGTGAGCAAAGCTTCCAAAGGTTTGAAACGGACTGACTGTTAGGTGCAGAATCTGTCTCTGCTTCGTTCTGTCCAGAGAAAACATTTCTTACGAATAAGCAAGTCCATGTGTCAGAGTTGTGTTGAGCTTCTTCAGCAAAGAGCCAAAACAAACACAGATTCGTTTGAGAATCCATTAAAGCATTTTTTTTTTATATAGCCACGTGTCCATGTGGAATAGATTAACAGCAGGTGTGAGTTTAGTGAATGCAGGATGGGCTGACTGGGACAGACTGGCAAAACTAGGGCATATCTGGTTGCTGTAAATGATTCGAATGAAACAAGGTAAAAAAATTGTGTGACACCTTACTAGTAATAATCTTTATGCAATTCACTGTTGAGCAAGCTGATAAACAACTAACCTTAGCCACATAGCTAATGTTTTTGTGAATTAATGTTATATTAACTGAGCAGCAAAATAAGAAGCATTTCCATGTTGAGTCAGAAAGACCTGACATGAGCCACATGCTGGTTTTTATTTTATTACCCAGATTGGTGGATTTATGGGGTTACAGGTCAACTGCATGATGAACTATGTTTTTGCACAATATAAGGGGACAGGAGCAAATCCCAATCAAGTGCACTGGCTTTTTTGCCAGGCCCAAAAATACCCCTGAAAATAATGTGGGGATTAAAGCTAGAGGAGGGGAAGAAATATTTACATCTGCATTTAGTATTTTTTTTTTTTATAATTATTTTAATTATAGTATGAAAAGTATTCAATACTACCAAGAGAACAATGCGGAGAGCGAGACGGAGAGCGAGACGGAGAGCGAGACGGAGAGCGAGACGGAGAGCGAGACGGAGAGACAGAGAGAGAAACATAGAGCGAGTGAGACAGAGAGCGAGAGACAGAGGCTGAGAAAGAGAGAGAAAAAAGACAGAGACTGAGACAGAGAGCAAAAGACAGAGGCTGAGAGCGCAAGACATAGAAAGAGAGACAGAGAGAGACAGAGAGAGAGACAGAGAGAGTGAAAGAGAGAGCAAAAGAGAGAGCGAAAACAGAGTTAATAGAAAGGACAGAGTTCAACTAAGTTACATGACTTGCACAGAACTTCATTCCATTTGACATGATACAATCAAATCACAGAAAGCTGATCTTTATATCTTTACTCACCGTATTAGTGGGATCATCTTGCAGTATTGAATCGTACAACTTGTTGGCATCATCATACCTTTAAAAGTAAAGAGCTGTGTCATCATTTGTTAGGCAGCAGCAAAATCAACAGAGCTCAAGGTAATTAATGTCTTGTATGGAGGGCAGCTTAACTCCTCACAGAGCGCTAGCACAGATTAGCGCTGTGTCTAAGGAAGGAAATAAACAGTTGTCTAGCGTGCCTGTAGTGAGAGTCTCTGTGCAGCTTAAAAATAAATCAAGTTCACAAATGAATACAAACATCTGAATCTGCAGTAATTGCTAGAACTTTCTTCTGGATTTACAAAGACTGCTGCACCTGGAAACAGATCAGTCCTCACTGCTTCCTCATATGTTGAGCAGGAGAAAATAAATAATCAACTTAGAGATTTGTTTTAAAGATATAAAAGAAAAAAAGGAGAGGAACAGCAGAGGAAACCTTTCATGAATTAAAGTGCAGGAGGAAAAATGTTTGTTTGTAATTTAACATGGTTATTTTCATGGTGAGAAACAAATTAGTAAAATGCAAGTGTAGTAAAATATGTGGAAAAAGATAAGACCAAAAAAAAAAAAAAAACAGTTTTGGTTATCATAAATCTAAAACTGAATCTGGCCTAATGTCAATAAAAATCTTTTAGAAGTTAAAAAAAAAAAACCTAGCCATGTTCATCACAGTCCAGTAAATATGGCACAAAAGGTATTGGATTTTGGCATAAGGGCATAAAGGAGGAGCTTCACCGACTAACAAAAACCCATGAATCGGTCTGGAAGTTCATTTTTGCGGAAGGAAGCTAAATTTGTGACTAAAAAAAAAAAAGACCTTGCAAGCCGTGTCCTCATGATTAAGACCTGTTTGTGCTCACAGCTGCCGACAGAAGCGACTCTGGATCCTATTATCAGTGAACAGCTCCACTTCTCCTCTAACATCCACTTTATTACTCAACTGCACTCTGGCACTTCTAACATAACCCAGCGATAGGCAAGCACGCCTCCACCACTTGGCTTTATTTATGTAGGATCCAGGCATGTTGTGTGTGCATGTGTAGGGCTTCGTTTAGGCAGCACAGTCTGATGGCAATTAGACTGAAATTTGCAGTTTATTTAATCTAACAGTCCAGAAGCGATCGCTCTCAATTATGGCATGAGCGATAAACAAGTCGATATGGTGCACAGACTGAAAACCGATGACTCATGAAATATAAACATATTAACATTGATTCTTAGTCCTTTCGCTTGCTGAAACAAAAGGGTCTAGTGAAAACAAGATGTGACACGGTCCGTGTTTGTGAGCCTATCCAGTTATTTCTAATGCACCTAGAGGCTATGCAAAAGTCAAGGAAGGAAATAAAAATATTAAATAAAAGAAAACAGGGGCCTCCAAAATAATAGCGAGACCCACCACTTCCTCCCTGGGAATTCCTCACTTTGGGCAAAACCACCACAAAATACAAAATCCTGGAACTATCCTTCACTCTTCCACTTAGTCAGAGGAATGATGGCTTACTAAATAAACAGCCTCCCACCCTTAAACCAAACCTGCACAGCGATCAGACCCTCTATACCCCAACACCACCCCCAAGGACAAGCTGGCTAAATTTGGGTTCTAATGAATCTTACCTCTCCAGAGCCTCAAGTCGCATGCCTGCTAATCGTGTTACTCTGTGACTGTCTGGAAACTGTCTCTTCAGCTCCTGTAGGCAACTCTGTACAAAATATAAAAACCTGTATTGGAAGCACATAATGCTGGGTATAAAAAACACACGTACCGAAACAGAAAAGGCGTGGAGTCAGTGTTGAATTATGACAACATGCATATCACTGTACTCTTATTATATATCAGTTACAGGCAACGATATTCTCGGGGTTCAAGTCTGGCTCAACAGTTCTCACAATCCTTCAGGGCACAAGGAAGGCATGCATTGAGTCTCTTCTCTGTTCTGGCACTTACCTCTTCCTGAAATACTTAGAAACTGGCACTTAAAAACTAGCGACATGGTGAACCAGTATCAGGATGTATTCATTGATAGAAATTTCAAAGCACTTCGGAGACTTTTGGAGCACAACTCGCTCCGAATATGAGCATCTGCCAAAATGCCATAAATGCAAAAGTACCTCTGTATAGACAAACAATTTCTATATATATATATATATATATATATATATATATATATATATATATATATATATATATATATATATATATATATATTATTATTATTATTATTATTATTTACAAACAATTTCTTTCTTTATATATATATATATATATATATATATATATATATATATATATATATATATATATATATATATAAAAATAAAGAAATTGTTTGTAAATAATAATAAAACAATAAAAATTGTAAAGTAAAACAGAATGTCAATATGATAAATTACTGGCACACAGAAGTTTCAGTGGTGCTGTAGGATTTTCCTCTTTACAGTGATTTACACATTGCTGTTTCACACGGTGAGGAATGATGCTCATCTAATCTAATGATTTCCTGGTCAAAAAGGAATGGTTATTCCTTTGCTGCATGGGGGGTACAGTGTCCTATTGTAATTTTGTAAAAAAAAGTCCAACAGTTAGAAATACTCCACAACCCATTTTGCCACATGGTCCGGGGTGATGTAGTTGTGTGAAGTAGACATGTGAAGAATATGAGAGATTATTGTCACATACAGAGAGTAATCACTTCTTGTCAGATATTCCTGCAGCACCTTTAATATTGCCGTAGGTCTCTTGGCAGCCTCCCTTGTATGTATTCGTCTTGTCCTTTTATACGTTTTGGAGGGACGTCCTGTCCTTGGCAAGCTCTTTGTGGACCATGGATTTAGCAGTCGGATGAAACCAAGACGATGTGAAGAAAATCCTACAGAAGGAATCTTCTTTTGGTTAAGCCTTTCATTAGTTGGTTTGGATGCGTGTTTGGTTTATTGTCATGTTGAAAAGTAAAAGTCCTCATCAGTTTCACCTACAGCTTACTAGCAGACACCTGGTATTTGTAATTATGTTGGCTTTGTAGAAGCCAACATTCTGTTTTCCTATTTAAGCTTAGACATGTTGTAAGCTTAAACATGTTGTAAGCTTAGACATTTTGTAAGCTCTACAACGGATATGTTGTAGACCCTGGTCTGAAGTTGGTTGCTATTACTTTTCTAAGCGTTCCGAGTACCGGTACTTCCGGTACCGGGTCTCAAAATGGCCTTTTTTCCTATAGACTCCCATTATAAACTTTGGAGGTTTATAACTCGGCAAGCTTTTGAACTATCTACACCAAACTTGGCCAGCTCCTTTAGGGTGATACTCTGAACAAAGTTTTAAATTGGTGTACCGACTGGCCTTTCGGATGTCCCGCAGCCCCACCCCCAAAATATGCAAAATCAAAAAACTTTTTTACAACATGGACATGTGACATATCAAAACACTCAGAACAAGGGGGAACTTCCTCACGGGTATTCTGATGACGTCACGCGATGTCACGTGAAAAAAAATTTGCACAACATGGGCATGTGACATATCAGAACACTCAGCCCAAGGAGTGGAATTGCGTCACAGGTTTTCGGATGACGTCACATGCTCATCTCCACTTGCCTTCAAATGTTTTGGCACCCTAGTGCTCCACTAGATTTCACAGGTTTTATGTCCGCTTGCATCCAAAAAGCACCGGCCTCTGCGAATACTTGCCTCGTCAAAGCCAACATCAAAGTTTGTTGCGACGAACTTTACAAATCTCATTCATTATTTCCTTCCGCCTTGATAAAGGCCCCAGTTCCGGTTGAAGAAAAGCAGGTCAAAAGCATGATGCTGCCACCATTTGCTACACTGTGGGTATATTGTTCATTTGTAGTAATTATATCTTTTGGAATTGGTCTCATCAGACCATTACACATTTGGTCACATGGTTTAGGGCAATAAAGCAGAGCCTGGATGCTTTTTGTGAGATGCTTCTATCTGTTTCTACAACGTAGCCCAGTCATGTGAAGAATATGAAAGTAGGTTTCTTGGCAGCCTTCCTCGTATTTGTCTTGTCCTTTTCTCATTTTTGGAGGGATTTTCCTTGTAAGCGCTTTGTCGACCATGGATTCAGCAGCTGGATGAGATCAAGAATAGCTGACAAAAATCCTACAGAGCAGCTGTTCTTTATTTGAGGATAATCGGAATCATTTTATTAATGAAAGCTGTATGAAGTATTTTTGAATGAATCAGATTGAATGTGATTGGTTCATTAAGAATGCAGCCACACCTCTAATTATAAAAGGGTGTGCACAGTTACACAAACAGGATATTGTCACTTTTCTCCCTATTTTGTCCCAAAATGTTTCTGCTTGTTTTTTCGGTTAATTTTGCACATTGAAATTTCACATCAAGTTAAAGTTCTAACAATTTATATTTCATTTCACAAAAACCTGCCATTTTAATATCACTTTCTATTTATCATAAAAAATATTTCCAACATGTGAGAGAGACGCACGATCGCTCGCTCACTCACTCGCTCACCTCCCTCACCTCACTCAAACACCTCACTCACCCACCTCACTCAAACACCTCACTCAAACACCTCACTCAAACACCTCACTCAAACACCTCACTCATTTTCTACCGCTTATCCGAACTACCTCGGGTCACGGGGAGCCTGTGCCTATCCCAGGCGTCATCAGGCATCAAGGCAAGATACACTCTGGGCGGAGTGCCAACCCATCGCAGGGCACACACACTCATTCACTCACGCAATCACACACTACGGACAATTTTCCAGAGATGCCAATCAACCTACAATGCATGTCTTTGGAACGGGGAAGGAAACCGGAGTACCCGGAGGAAACCCCCGAGGCACGGGGAGAACATGCAAACTCCACACACACAAGGCGGAGGCGGGATTCCAAACCCCAATCCTGGAGGTGTGAGGCGAACGTGCTAACCACTAAGCCACCGTGCCCCCCTGAGAGAGACACAATATCATAAAATAACAGCTAGATAGATAGTTAGATAGATAGCTAGATAGATAGGAACTAACTAAATATAATATCAACATACATTTACAGATTTTATTTCACATTAATAACTCAAAACATTCTCCAGTTTTTTTAACAGAAATCATGGCTGCATGTTTTAAGTGGGAAAATCGAGTCAAGCATAGGCAAGTGTACGGACTAAACAGTTTCTAATGTGAGATGGCAGGAAGGGCAGGGTTTCCAGAGACTCAGTAAATCCTGGAGAGTCCAAAAAACCTACGCAACTGTCACTTATTCCACATTCATGTCAACTGGTTCATCTCCTGTTTTATTGGTGAGAGGGGAAAAGGAGACTCTTTTGGCAAACACATAGGGAGAACACATAGCGGCATTGTGTGACATTAAACTATGGCATTCCTGGTTGGCAGGTCTGCATTAGGAGATATTTATCTCAGTCTCTGTATTAATCTTCAGTGACTCTTTTCCAGCATATGCTTTGTGTCTGAATAGCAGGGTACCAAAGCAGCATAGTGTGTGAGGGGATGAAGTTTGGGCTGAGAGGATGAGGGAGGGAGGGAGACCAGAAACTCACCCAGGCCAAATCATCCCGACTGCAGTCCAGCGCTGCGATCATCACTTGCTCGTAAATTATCCAAACTGAGCAGAAAAAAGAAACACAAAAACAACAGCAATTAGTAAACTTCATTTTAAGGCAGATACATGTGACAAAAAAGTGACAAATCATGTGAAAATATAGCAGAAATGCAAGACACATCCATCACCAACATCACTGCTGAAAGCTTTTTGTTACTAAACATCGCTTATAGGACAGTAATTAGATTTTCTTACAGAGTGCTGCAACAGATTTAAAAATAACTACATCTCTCTTATGTTAGTCCTGACTAACTGTATATGACCTTTGGAAATAATATGGTAACTATTTCCACAATAGCAGAATAAGCTACCATGAATAATTATCCAGATCTTCAATGAATTACAGTCAAATACAGACGTGAAAAAGGCCATTATTCTAAGATTATTTCACCAATAAGAGATTCATGAGGCGTTTGGGATGGTGCCCTGTTGCCAATCATCAAAATATATTTCCTAGTGTTTCCACAAAGTGCTAATAAAAGTCAAATGCTTAGCAAAACGTTAGTGTGACCTTTTCACTTCAACAATAAAAAAATGGGTTGATTAATGGGCTTTGGCTGGTGGAACCAATTAATGAAATTAATGCTCCATATCAGACAAGTATGTTTCACAGTCTGTGCATATTTCATCAGCTGCAACCTGTTAATTGAGAAAGAGCAATAAAACTTACTTACTGAGTAGGAATTTTTAAAAAAAATTAAAAAATGTGCCAAAACAATCGCCTACAACTCCTTCTGGGTCTTTCGAGTTTTTATGATTGCAAGTCTTGCTTTGATAATTACCGTCTTGTTTCACAGCCAGTTTCAAAGCTGGTTTCAATAAAACCAGGCGGTGTTAAGTGTTTACCTCTTTCGTTAAATACTGTATGAATCATAATGACTGCAGCAGCCAAAACAGCTGAATAAAGCTCTCTGTATGTGCAACTCATCACACGGCGCCTTACGCCTTCACATTTTATATGTGAGTTGCGGGCAGGTCAAGAATAATCTGATGAGAACATATGTGAAGTGCATTCTGAGGTGATCAAAAAGGAGTGATAATCATTTGCTTGGATCCGAGTGCAGGTTATTAAGTGAAACAGTGTGTTTTAGACATGAGCCATTTACTGGCCTGTGTTCTTCTGTTGCTCGTTTATCATCGTGTCAGAAAACCTGGATCATAAGTGGTGAAAGTAACAAATATTCTTTAGTAAATTAAAGTAAGAAGGACAGAATAGAAAGGCGATGATGACAACAAGTGATCGGAAAGCTTGTATTAGTTCACACTGATAACCTTCTTATACTGTTTTCTATTAAAACAACCACCAAGCTTTAAAAGGATTATTTTAAAAAAAAAAAAATCAACTAAATAGTCTGCAAGCAGGATATTGCAATAGACCTTAATTTCAAATGAGGAACCTCTGCTTTTAAAAACTTTATAACAGACTGCTTCTGATTGTATTATTTGTGATAGTTGTCAGTGTGCTACTTGGGTGAAAATTTTCATCGATGTAATGAGTGGAGCAGACTGGGAAAACCATTTATATAGTGAGTTTCTGTACATTTTAAACAACATTATGAAACCTACATAAATTCATAAATGTTTTGCTTTTCCTTCTAATGTAAAGTATTTATTTTGCATTTATTTAAACTTCTTTCAATAGTGAAATGGAAGTAAACTGCATTTAAAGCTTCAGATTGCAAGGCAGGTGTGTAATGTTGAGCACAGAGCATTTTGATAGACATTATCTAATTATTAGCTGAATTCGTTAGGATTGTGTTGGACAAAACTTTCCCTGAAACTTAATCAAAGCAGGACAGTGGTAGTGTGAAGAAAGTGCACTCGGCTAGCGAGGTCTGACATCTGTAAAAAGTGGCTGTGTGTGAAATCTCATACTGTAACAATACCTACTGCAATCGATTCAGGATTGCAAGCTCGTAATTTAGGAGTTGCTGCTCAGCTGTTGATACATGTACTGATATATCAACATGTACTGCATGTACTGATCAATCTGGACATATTAGATCATGTCATGTGACCTACAATGTCAGATGAACTGCAAAAACCTTTTTATTTATGTGTGTATACAGTGGAAATAAAGTCTGCACAACTGTATTAAAATGCTAGGTTCCTGTGAAGTAAAAAATCAGACCAAGATAAACAATTTCAGAACTTTTTCCTTTACAACTCAATTAAAAACAAGCTGGTGTGGTCTGAAGAGGGCTGTGCACAAGAGATGCACTTACAAACTGACAGACTTGGAGCGTTTTTGCAAAGAAGATTGTCAAAAGTTGCTTCAACAAAGTATTAGTTTAAGGGTGTGCATATTTATACCACCACATTATTTTAGTTTTTTATTTTAACCACCAAAATAAAAAAAAAAGATTTCAAAAGTTGACCCAGATCATAGGTCACATTACGGGTGGAAAAAGCTCTGAAATTATTCATCTTGGTCTCATTTTTTTACATCATCATTTTTTTTAGATCTCCTGCATGTTTGATAAACATTATTTATGATAAAGTGACTATGTTAGGAAAATCAGCGGAGTTGCTCCACAACAATAACAATGTAACATCCACAACAATAAAAGATTACACAGCAGATTACACAGCTAACATTTCCACGCTGTAACCAGATAGTTAAGACTTACTGTCGTCTCCGAGCTTTGACGCGTGTTCGTTGATCAGTTCCTCGCCGACATCCACAATCTGCTCGCTATTCCTGTAATTCTCTTCCCGCCACTTTCGCAGTTTGTCACGCATCTCTACAAGAGAAAGCCATTAAAATATGAAGTCTTTTATACAGATCATTACTTCAGCTTCATATTACATACATGACACAAGGAGTCCCCTGTGTCAGCACTTGGTAATAAGGCCAGCTTTAAATATCTTTCCCACACAGAGAGCTGTCCAGTTTCTCATTATTATAAGCATTATGACATTAAAAAAAATGGTCAGAAAGTATATATATAAAATACACATTTAAAAATTCTCTTTTTACTCAATGATAAAATAAACCATCTACATGGTTGCTTTGACCATCAGACCTCTGGATATCAACTGACACACAAAACTGTTCCCACTCTTACACCCTCTTAGTAACTGTGAGATACTGTTAATAAATAATATACAAGTTGTTTTCTGGGGTTACGTGTAAGATTTGGTCCGTGTCAATGGCACACACACACACGCACACAACACAAATTATATCAGAGGGCTGAATTATAAAATCCAGCCTGATATCAAGACAGCACTTAAGAAAAGAAATACTCGATACTGAATCGGTTCACTAGTTATAACACAGAAAACCAAACAGTTCAATCTTCCAGCCACAAAGATTTACTTCTCTGAGTGACTTCTTTTTCTAAATACATAAGTGTTTTGATGATAAACACCTTAGTATAAGCTCGAAATAGCCTACAATAAACATTTGAATGTCAGCACTATCAGTTTTTATGCTGATAAAACATAATAATAGAAGGAAACAGATATGGAACCTTATTACACACACACACACACACACACACACACACACACACACAGAGACAGACAGACAGACAGACACACACACACACACACACACACACACACACACACACACACACAGTAAACACCTATTTAGATGCCTAGCAATTTAGATGCTTAGCTAAATGAACATTAATAGCCGCCGGCTTCTTTAATGCAATGACTGAAATAGATAAACACAAAACGAGTAACATCTAAGACTTTTTGGCTGAAACAAATGAAGAAAACGGCCGTTAATTGAAACAAAAAAATGTAAATGAGATTAAAGGTTTCTTTTTGGTTACTGAGCTAAAGTTTCGAGTTAGATTTAGGTGTAATGAAGACAGTAAAGTCCTCATTGCTATAGTAACATAAGGGTTTGTGTCCCAGAGACACTTATCCGTAAAGCTAGCTAAAGTAGCTAAATGTCTGTAACGAAGGAAGCTGGCTGGCTGGGTAGCTTATAAAACAGCTCCTAACACCAACCCACTAACGCTATTGTTAAACAGTAACTTGTACAATAACATGTACAGTAACTTGTACAATAACATGTACAGTAACATGTACAATATACATCCTAAGTGTCTTAAGTACTTCCTACATAGCTAATGAACGCTAGCTCTTAGCTCCCTCCGTCCAAATAGCGTTACCTAAATAAACTGAACTATAAAATTATGGGAACAGGTCTTACACACGATCCAGTAAAGCATAAAAGCAATACCGACCAAGTCAATACGGTTTTAAAAAGATTGTTATTTACCTTCCCATGTAACATCGTACAGTTCTGATACCGACGCCATTTTTTCTGCGACCAACCTTTCCTCTGGATAAGTCACTGGCTCACAGTTATGACGTCATCCATCGTGGTAACCGCATACTCCCAATACATCATGTGAAAGATTTAGTTCACCGTGTAATTAATTCTGTGGAAACTAATTAACTACAGAATTCTCTTAAATACATTATCTTACATTTAGAAAAGAAAAGTGGTGGATGTCTTAAATATGTTGGTACTTTTTTTAAAGACTCCATCTCTGCCATTCTTCCTTACAGAATAGATCACATTATTCATTCATATATGTGACTACATTAGTGATATAACTAGATATATTGTTCAGATTGAATGGATAATGTCATTGTGAATGAATACGTATACAGATCTAGATTCTAAATTTAAAATCTTCAGACTAGGTATGTGCTGGGTCCCTCGTGCAGGGTTCTTACCTTTGTGTGGAAAATTTCTACCACAGATCAGAATCAGAAAGAACTTTATTGCCAGGCATGTTTTCACATGCGAGGAATTTGCTTTAGTGACAGAAGCTCCAGAGTGTAACACTGTAACAGATAAAACTCAAAACCCACACAATGTACACTATACGGTCAAATGTTTAGGTACACCTCACCATGACACCTATAAGAACCTGAAGAACAACTCATTTTAAAACCATGTGTAATATGGTGTTGGTGCCTCTTTTGTCAGTATAACTGCATCTACACTTCACTTGATTATCTCCACTTGGAAGACACAAACCCATTCAGCCACAAGAACATTAATGATTTTGGGGACTGATGTCAGGTGAGGAGGCATGACTGCAGTCATTATAGCTATTTTTCCCAGTAGTGTTTAGTGAATTTGAGGTCACCGTTCTGTAGCGGCTGTTTGGGTTCTTCTACTCCAGCCTTGCCAAACCAAGTCTTACGGAGTCCACTTTGTGCACTGGAGCACTGTCATACTAGAACAGGTTTTGGCCTCTTCCAAAGCTTCTTGTTCCAGTGAAGGAAAATTGTAACACTTCAACATAAAATCCCTTTCTACATAATTGTGCAGTTTTGGTGCCCACATACTTTTGGCCATATAGTTCAGGTTTACCTAATTAACATAGCTATTAATGGTACGTTTCCACCACATATTTTTTTTTAATCCACTTTATGATGGTGTATAGTACTTTATATCTTATATATTTTTTAATAATAAATTATTTCCAAAGTTAGATATTTGGTGGGGAACATTTTATAGATAGAGATTATTTTTTATTTGATTATAGTGCATTTGATTATTTTAGTTCTAAATTTCAGGTGCATCTTGAGTCATGTGTAGGTCTATATTCCATACCAGGTACAGTTTATTTAATAGTCCAATTACTTAATAAATTCATTGACCACTCTGGTCCACTGTGGCTATAGAGAATCATAGGAACATTTCTGTGGTTTCATGTGTTGGGGCTATTTTTCTTCTCTGTGGGTTTAACTTGTCTCACAGGGGCTGTGGATCTGGCACTGTATCCACCACAATCACTGAAGTGGACTCAGCACAATCTGGCCCAAACCTGATGTCATACCACTTATGGAACTGACTGGACTGCCTGTGGGTTTCACCCGTCCGATCTTTCCTAAAAGGGCCACGTTAGTGTTAAAGTATAAGAGTACCATAAAATATCATCATCGTCATCTCTACAGCACTACAAAAAATACACAATGTGTGGTTTATCTTACATGAAGCTTGAACGATTCATGGATCTGTAATTTCCCAGACTGCAGATGGCAGTTAGTTGATATGTGGTCAGGCTTTTTCTGGAAATGCAAACAGTACTGTTACCACATTAAAACAAGCAAATGCTGCTCTTTGGATCTGAAAGGCTTCTCTTGGGCTGAAAGGCCACTGGGGTAAAGGCAATCATCTCTGGCCTAAAGTGGAACTTACCTGAGTAAAGGTGACGACAGGATGAAAGCAGTTCCCTTTAGCCTCAGGGACTTGAGATAGAGATGTGTCTGTATGCAAGGAGAAACGACAATACTGTTCATTTTTATTTGAGTCATTCCTGGTGTTATTGGTATTATTGTTGTGGAGAGCTCAGCATCCATTTGAAATGCATATATGCTTTTTTGAGCCTTCAGTTTTGAGATTTTGGGCTTTTTCTTGTATTGCTCAATGTTTGTGACTAAAAAGATTTTGATTTTGGCCGATTTTGAAGTTTCTGGCAAAAGGAATCAGAGATGGAGCACAACCGTGAACTAGAAATATGTAAGTCAGTGCTAGATTCCTCGTGGTTTTAAGGTCTATATACTAGTATCCTGTAATTGCTGAAAATGACGGCAGATATGTTTTGCTTTGAGGCTTGATTTCAACCTCTGTCTCAGAGGAGCACTTTTACAAAATCTTTCTGAGAGTCTGATTTCTGCTGTGATCTGGGCCTGTAAGGATGAAACGTCTCATGGAGCGTCTTTGACACCCTGCACCCCAGACATAAGCGTTCATGTTCAGGGAATTCTGCTACATCTCAATTAATTATCCTATCCCCTACCCACATGTATCTTACGTTCCATGAACAATATTTAATTCTCGGTCGATCTGCACTTTGACGTTGTTCAAATGATTCAGAACGGTAGGCTTGCAGTTTCTCTGACCTGGTGTAATAGTGTAAAAGCTCAGGGTAGTGTCGGGTAGCAGCACGTGCACTACATTACATTCTGCTGGATTAGGTTTAATGGCAGCCGTTCCTTCTCATTAAATTCAGTTTAAACAGGAGCTTTAACAACACCGTGCTGGAGATGACTTTCAAAGTCATGGCCACTCGTGCCTTACATGTCTGCAGATGTGTTCACACTTGCAAGTAATCTCCTGGAATGAAGTTACCTAAGCATTAACAGAGAACTTCACACTACAAGCTAAATAGAGGATATTCAGCAGGCACTAATTTTAAGACATATCACAGGCATGAAGCTTCTTAAGTCAGTTACAGTTTCATAAGCTCTTTCTTAATATACCTCTAAATAAGTGATTATAATAAAATTAATATTGTGCTTCACTTTTACTTGGCAGGGAGCTGAAATAAGTTAATAATACAACTTTTTTTTACATTACAGGTGAAAAAGGTACTTCTGAGCTTACCACAAATGAATGAAGCTGAGCTATAACATTGTCTCTCTAAACTCTGCCATGTGCTTGAAAGATGTAGGACCGCAACCAAAAAGCAGCCCATTTATGCTGACAGCCTGAAGACCTTTTTCCTGTTGTGAAACACTTTTTACGTCTCAGGATACTCCACATTAGTCCTTGTCTTCGCTTGGAACACATTTTGTTTTGTGAAACTTTCTGAGGCCGAATGGGACATGCCTTGGTTCCCGTCAATATGTGGGAGCACTAAAGCATGGCCCACAACTCATCCGTGGCGTTGAAATCACTTTTTGGTCTTGGTTTGGGTCACATCTTTGGCAAGGCTTTCCAGCATTCAGTGCTTGATAAGCATTAAAATCGAATGGTGAAAAGACGTAGAAGTGAAGTGTGCACTGAGGTAATGAGCATGATAAGCAGACAATGACTATGAAAAAACAATCATTTGTACAGCTGTGGTTTATATAACGTACCACTCCAAACAAGAGAAATATAGCAATCACAATATTTTTATCCAGAAAATCCCCTATGTCTTGGTGGTCTGGCTGACAACTCACAGCTATTATTGTAGCTAAAACATGGGAAGATATCATGTACTTAAAGGGGTCTGCTGTATGCTCAGGGTCCATCTTGAAAAATAGCTGATATCTATGTCACTTTCAGTTACACTACATCTCTTTATAGGCATACAATTTAAAGAGAATTTAATCTTCCCCTTATCTACCAAACAAAAAAATATTTGTGTCTTCGTAGCTTTAAAGTGCCAACACTATAATTCTTTATGTGTCTCTTAAATTCAGCTGAGTTATTAACAGTTTTTACTGTCTGGTTGTAATTTGAATCAAAACCTCAAATCATACTTGTTATAACTATGTTGCTTGTGGTGTACTTTAGACAACTTTAGGTGGACTTGCCCAAGTAGGTTTACACAGCCAGAGAAACATCAAACTGAAGCTTTTAAATCATTAAAAGGTTGGAAATAAAGTTTCAGCTTCTCAGGATGAGGTGTGTACTTTCTCTCTGTGCCTTGCTTCATGTGCAGTGCAGATGTCTTTCAGTGTTTGCTGCAATGAGAGGCCCTGTGTCTGAGTTTGCATTGTTTGCTGGGCCAAGCGATAACCCAGTACCAACGACAATGCTATGTGTCTAGAGTTAGCGTTGAGCACGTTATCAGCAGTTATGTGATTTATATCCTGACAGGGCCAAGTGAGATGATGCATATCTTATGCACTAAAAGCAAATGTTTGAGTTCATAACACTTGAAGTGTCAAGCAAAGAGGCATGTGTCCTGAGACTATAGATATGAATTATTTCTCTCATTTTATGTTGGAATAAGATGTGGGTGAGGAGGTCTCTTGTTCTCTCTCTCTCTCTCTCTCTCTCTCTCTCTCTCTCTCTCTCTCTCTCTCTCTCTCTATAAGTGGTCTATAGCGAACGAAGTGAACTAAAGTTTTTTTTTATAGACTCTTCAACATTTGCGTCATTCTATTCTGCTCTATAGATGTAACAGAATATGAATACTATATTCCCGGATGAACAGATAATGTGTTATTAGCTGATACAGATACAGATAGAAGGTGCACTCTCCCTTTTTTTAAGCATGCTTGCCAGATTCACAAGGCATCTTATTCAGATTATTGCTAGGTATCAGGACGGGGCTCTTATGCAACACAAACACAAAAGGTTTTTACTTTAAAGTACGTGTGAGTGAGCGGTCAGATGCAAAGAAACTCCACATTCGGTTATTATATAAACGTGAACCATATAACTTAGGGGAATGCTGGTTTCAATTAGACTGCTAGTTTTGTTTATATTTTGAGAAATAGACCCAAGTAATTTTTTTTAGGACAAATATTGTGGACTGGTACAAAAAATAACTGGAGGAGTAACAAAACAGGGTTTTAAAAACAAAATCTGTAGTTGAGAACAATTATGAACTTGAGTGATGTAGCTGAGGTTTAACGCCAAAATTCACAGGCCATGCTGTTGATGCTGACAATTCTACATTTGATATTTCCCCCCAGTGTTTTCCAATGTTTCCAGTAGAGTTCATATTTGATTAAAATAAAACTTTCAGGTTAGGCCTTTGGGTTACAATATGAATGCAGATACAGATAGAGCACTAAACATTTCATGGCATTTATTATATTTGAAGTTGAATGAAAATTAGGATTTTCTTTTCAGTAACTAAATTGAAGTTATATACGATGGATAATAAAAAGCTACAAGCTACTATTAAAATGTCAGGATTTTGTGATGATAAAAAAATGAAACCAAGATAAATTGTCCGAACTTTTCCCACCCTCGGTGTTAAATTATAATGTCATTTAAAATCTCATGTTCAAATGTAATTATCATACCATCATATCATCAAGTAAAGAACAGCGGTTTCTGTAGGATTTTCTTCACTTCCTCTTGGTTTCATCAGGACATCACCAAGAACACTCTAAAATGTATTAAAGGACAAGACTAAATACCATGGAGGTTCTTAGCACCTACGACAATATTAAAGGTGCTGTAGGAATATCTGACAAGCAGTAATTTCTCTCTACATGTGACAATAATCTCTAATATTCTTCACATCTATAGACAGAGGGATAAACCTTTATACAAAATAAAAGCATGCAAGCTCAGCTGTATCACCCCAATCAGACAAATACCAAGAGATATAATTCTATAATTCTATAATTACAGAGGAACAATATACCCACAGTGCAGCATGGTGGTGGCAACATCATGCTTTAGAGCTGCTTTTCTTTAGCCAGAACTGGGGCCTAGGTGGAATATTACAAATAATAATTAATAAATAATTAATAATACCAGATGATTTTAGCTCAAAACCTTCAGGTGTCTGGTAGAAAGTTGTAGATGAAAAGGACTTTTACCTTTCAACACAACAGCTACCCAAAACATGCATCCAAACCAACAAAGGAATGGCTTAACCAAAACAACATCAATGTTTCTGAATGATTTAGCCAGAATTCTGAACCTGAATCCAACTCAAATCCATTGGGTGAACTGCAGTGGGCTGAGCATAGGAGATGTCTTTTCTTATTGTTTTTTACTTAATTTTTATATGTTGTAATTTCACATCGAGGGTGGAAAAGTCTTGCATGATTGATGTCGGTTTCATTTTTTTACATCACTTTTTTACATCACAAAATCTTTCCATTTTAACTGGGGTGTGTAAACGTTTTATATCCATTGTAGTCAAGATCTAAGCACCAACAAGCTCAGAAAGGAATAGTTTTGTATAATTTGAAACTGAATTTAGTGTTTAGATCTTATTGTTGTTTGTATAAGTCTGTGTAATGGATGCAAAAAAATAATAATAATAATTGCGGAACTAAACAGTTACTACATGATAAATGCCTCACAGTGAGTGGGGGGTTGGGGGTCCTGTAATATGCTGAGGAAATTTGTCTGTAACCACAAACAATTATGAGCCTCCCAAAGACTTCAGAAGGCTTTTTTAATAATGCTCATAACATATCTAGTGTAGCACCAGCATAAAGTGAAAAATCACTCTGCTGTGAAGCTTTACAGGCACTTGCCAGGATATATGATCACTTTTTTTAACTTAATGACCATAATGCAGGCCTTTTGTTATCAGACCATAACAATAAAGGGGAAACTCAAATGGCATGTTTACAGTGGAGTTTTCAGGGCCATGTTTTACAAGCATCCACTCTGCAATAGTCCTTCTAACATTACTGTGCCATGTCACGGGCATTTTTTTCCCCTTATTCATAGTCTGGGCTTTGGCTCCTCATTAAGGCTGTTTTTCGTCTCTCCCAGGTCTGGGAGACTGAGAAACGCCTGTAAGCGCCGGGCCACACAAAGGTGCAGAGAAATTGGCCAGACGTGGCTGCTCTGCAGACCACCCTCTCACTACCCAACACACTTGGATAAGAAGCTGCAGGGGTTCTATACTACGTATGGTTTAACAATACCTCCCTACAGCACAGGAGGTGCCTACAGGCCTTCAGAGCAGTCACTGAGAGGGCACGATGCCAGACATTTCCTTACATTGCATGTATACAGTTTTCTCATTTACTGTGTTCCCTGTTTCCCTGTGTTTACCTGATAAACATATTTCATTTCTGTGATTCTTTGTATGTGGTTATTCTGGTGTCTAGGAATAAGGAATTAGATATGAACACGTTTTCTTTAAAAGAGATTGAAGTGATTTGTGAGATTGCAAAGCCCATTTATTTTTTTAGTCTACTGCTATAACACAAAAAAAAATGCTGTATGCTTTTACATTTATGATATTTGGCAGACACCGTTGTCCAAAGTGACATACATTTTATCTTATTTTTATACAACTGAGCAAGAGTTGAGGGCCCAGCCATGGTAACTTGCTGGACCTGGGATTTGAACTCACAACCACCTGCACCACCTAGATGTAGATATAGATGTGTATGGACCACCTAACTTTAATTTGTTCACATCCACAGCATTTAACTATTTATAATTGCATTTAATTCCATTAAAAACTGTGTACTGTTTGGTGCTGCACTGTTTCTTGTAATTTATTGTACTATACTGACTTGCATACATTAGCACTTTATGTAGTGCTGTGTAGTGTACTTTCTTTAGCTTTTAGTTTTAGCTCCTTAGTCCTGGAGGAACGTTGTTTCATTTTACAGTATTGTACAGCTGTAAATGGTTGAAATGATGGAGAAACAAGAAACAAGTATATAAGCATACACTCAAATGTTTGGGATCACTTAAAATTTTTTATTGTTTTCCAAGAAAACACCCACAAAATTAGTCTGAATAGAAAATATAGTAAAAGAACAGGACATGCTGAAATTGCCAGCATTAGAAATAATGATTTTGATGGAAATGACAAATGCTTTCTTCATATTTTGCCTTTATAAACAAAAAACACTTTTTGCAGCAATTACGTCCTAGCAGACCATAGGCATTCTAGTTGTTAATTTTTCAAGATAATCTGAGGAGCTTTCACCCTATGCTTTCTGTAGCATCTCCCACAAGATGGATTGGCTTGATGTAGTCTTCCTTCATACCCTACGGTCAAGCTGCTCCCACAACAGCTCAATAGTGTTCAGCTCTGGAGACTGTGCTGGCCACTCCATTACAGTCAGAATTCCGGATGACTGCTTGGTCTTTAAATATTATTAAAAACATTTTGGAGGTGTGTCTTGGGTCATTATCCTGTTGTAAAATCTTGTGATAGCTTTCCTTCCCCTAGGTTCCTTCCACTCTGTACAAATCTCCTATTTTACCACCTCTAAATCACCCCAGTCCATCACGCTGCCTCCACCATGCTTGACTGAAGGTAATAAGAACTGTTCCAGCATCTTTTCATTTGTTCTACGTCTCACAAATGTTCTACTGTTTGATACGAAGATCTCAAACTTGGACTCATCTGTCCACAACACCTTCTTCCAGTATTCCAGGGTCCAATGTCTGTGCTCTTTTGCCCATCTCAGTCTCATTTTTTCTTGGAAATTTCCAGCAAGAAGCCCAGCATCCTGAAGTCTCCTCCTCACTGTTGATGCTGACACTGATGTTTGACGGGTACTATTTAGTTGAGGACCTGTGAGGCATCTTTGTCTTAAACTACACGCTCTCAGATATATGTCTTCTTGCACATTTGTACATCGGGGCCTCCCACTCCTTTTTCTGTCCTTGTTAGAGCCAGTTTGTGCTGCTCTCCAAAGGGAGTAGTTAACAGCATGATAAGAAAGTTTTCTCTGAATTTTTCGCATTGAGTAGCCTTTGTTTCTAAGGACAACTGAATGCCGTGCTCCGTTGTTTGCTTCATTAGTACAACGGTTCTCAGCTGTGCAACACAATTGCTAAAGGATTTTCTCATAATCAATTAGCCGTATAAAATGATTAACTTGAATTAGCAGCCAAACCAGTAGGTTGATGCAGAGGACTGACAATTGGCCTCTGTTAAAATAATAAGCCTCTATGCAAAAATGTAAATCATTCTTTAGAAATAATCGGACTAACTTTAATTGTTTATGAAATGTATAAAATTGTTTGTGAATTGCATAAAAATGTGTTATTTAAAGGAAAACAAAGAAATTTGCAGTAGCTGTAGTATAGTATACTTGTTTCTTGTTTCTCCATCATTTCAACCATATGCAGCTCTATATATGAACCACTGATTCTGACTGAAGCCACAAGTAGAATGTTAACTCTACAGCTTTGAACTAAAGATTTTTATTTTAGTGATTTTTTGTTCTACTGAAAATATTCTCTGCTGTACACATTAGAGATTAATTTAACAGTTATTCCACTTTTCTACCCTTGTCCCTTTTGTGTGTGCATGTGGAATACTTAATTGCAAAAGTTATTCTATTTGTTGACATCCGCACCACTTTCCTCAGTCAGTATGGGTGGAGGAATAATAGAGGCGTGTGTGTGTGTGTGTGTGTGTGTGTGTGTATGTGTGTGTGTATGTGTGTATCTGTGTGTATGTGTGTTCGTTCAGGCCGTTTTGGAGAATCTGCACAGTTCAGTTTCCAGACAGAACAGTAAAAAAAAAAACAGCAACAACATCTGGGGTAATCAGAACTACTGTGGCAAACATTTTACTGTCTCCCACAACAATTTAAAGCATCCATTTCCATATGCAAAAGCAAGACATGACCAAAAACAGCAAGAAGCTTTTTAAATGTATTTTTTAACAAAAAAATATCTTACGCTTATGAACTGAACTTACGAACTGAGAGCCTTACACCATGATCCTTGAGCTCATTCAGCACTTCCTTTCTCAAATGAGCTTATGAAAATGAAAGTCAGAATTAGTTCTTCATGAGGTATAAAGATCTAGAGGGGCCTGGGTTCACTACTGTCTTTAAAGTACAGACACAGACAGGTTTCCTATTTGCTGTGGCAGTATAAGTGTTTTCCTCAATAGCATTTCAACATGTTAATCACCTTAAGCATTCACAGTTTCCCTCTGGAGCAAACCAAACCAAAATTAGGTATGATTCACTCTAAAAAAAAAGCTTCCTTCTTATAAATGGCACAGTTAGAGGAGAAATGAGCTGCTACAAAGAATTATTGAAACTTAACGAATAGTGTTTTTGTACGCCAGAATTTTACTGGACTTGTGTCAGCGTTTGCCAAGTCCTTCTTTTCTTGGGTTCCATGACTCCATCTTTAAATATGTTTGCAGTGACCTGTAATAATTATTGGATTTCATGTACAGGTTGTGTCAGCATCTATAACCACAAACTGCATTAAACCCTGATTTATGTGTTATTAATCATTAGGTAATGTGTCAGTCTTACACAGAGAAAGTTTTTTAAGGAAAATCTGACAAGGCAGCTTAAAATGATCACAAAGTATATTTTCTGCAGTATTATAACTACAGATGAACAAGGCTACTACAAAATGTGTTTTATATTTATGTGTGATGGCAGAATCTTGTATTCAGTATGACTCAAATGTGAGAAAACACACAAAACTTTCAAAATCAAAAACACACAAAATGCACTCACTCATCACTCATCACAATATACATCCATGTCTACAGCACCATCCATATTAAACCTTTTACGCTTCAAACTGTTTACAACTGTTTTTGCGCATGGTGTCTTGCACATTCACTCGATTGCTGTTTTGCACACCACATTTCAATGCTATTACATTAATAAGTGTATATATGTTTAATAGAACCCTCTTTGTTCCTAATCGTCTATTTTTGCACAATGTACTGTATAATATACAGAATGCACACTGGTTGGTGATATTTTGTGTATTTATTTATTTGTGTAATGTTTGCACTAGGTTGTACAGATGTACTTTAGGTGACTAGGACAACTTACTTTAAGTCCTTAGTCCTTTAAGTACTTTGTCTCATTTCACTATGTACTGCGTGAGCTTTATATGGTTGGAATGACAATAAAAGCTTCTTGACTTGACTCTTGATTTGAGAATACAGTTCAGGAAGATGAGAAACATGCTGTAAAATACCTACAGTAACAATACCTAGTGTAAAATATGTACTTAAACAAAAAAAAGATAAAAGAACAAAATATTAAGGTTCTAATAATTAAACTGAAACAAATGCAAGAAGCACAAAGAGAGTCACCGCTTATGAGGGTTGGAGTGTCTGCTACTACCGGCGGTACTAACACTAGACAATGGTATCGCTGTCCTCTCTATGGCAAGAATTGCTGGTTTGAATTTTGGGGAAAATCCCTTCCAATGACACATCCTGGCACTGGAAGTCCATTTTCAAGCCATGTCTGTAGCATTCTGTTCTCCCTGACAGCATTCCGCCAACTGGCGCCTCCTGAGCTCTGATTGGACAGTATTTCGTATTCACACATCTACATACTCTATACTGCTCTGCATGCAGTGGGGATTCCCAATAGCTGTAACTGGCATGCTTGTGTAACGTGTGCTAGGGATTTAATGAGCTTAGACTCCAACTGACGTAAACGCAACAACATATAAACCAAAATAGTCAGTTCTGGGAAAACTCTAAGGCCTGACAGATGAAAACATACCACTGTAGTGTTCTCTACAACAGGTTCATACCACAGTGCTATTGAAACGTTCTAATCTGATTGGTCAGAAGGTGTTGATTAGTTTTCTGTAACATTTCTGCTCTGACAAAATCAATAGTATCAATAGTATCAGCTCATTTAGAAGAAACTTTATGGCAGACATTCTACTTTATCTAAATCTAATAATAACTGGATTAAAAAATGTTTTGCTATTTAAAAGGAAATCATAATTTAAGTTCTCAACAAGGAGCTAATTATTCATTCAACATTTATGAAAGGAGTCTCGAGGGTCAGAGCTTTGTAACAGTCAGTAGATTTTCTGCCATGGCTTGGGAAAGTGCTTGGGATAGAGGACTTGATGCTTTATCAGTAACATGCCAATTGATTTTTTTTTGTCTAACTAACTTTAAGAAAAAACGAAAGGACCCAAACCATCACAGGGTAGAATCACACACACACAAACTCACACACCTGTTCACACACTACAGATTTACACTTCAGAGATGCCTTCAGTGCATGTCTTTGGCCCAAGAGAGGAAACAGGAATACTGTACCAAGAGGAAACTCCCGAAGCACAGAACGAACATGCAAACTTTACACACAGGGTGGAGGAAGGACAAACCCTCATGCTAACTTCTAAGTCACTGTGCCCCTGCCAGTACTGATAATTTTCCTACATGTAGCATGCTGTCCAATCATATTTTATTCCTTACATAAAATACTAAGGCATATGACATTATATTGACTTAATGAAATGGTTATTATATTATATTGACATAAAATAAATAAAATGCTGCACCAGAATCAACTTTTAAACAGTAAATAATGTCATCTGAACAGTCAAAGCATAAAAATACAGAATAATATCCATCAAATCTCTGAGTTAACTCTTACAGTGAATCATCAAGTACTGAAGAGCTGTATGTTTAGGCAATTTGTGTATGTTCCCATGGTACTTATTTCATTTAGATTTAATTTTCAGTTTAATTCTGAGTTCAGATCTTGCAACAGTGTGCTCAGAGGGGTTCAATGGAACAAAAGAAACCCGAGAAATTTGCTTTCAGAATAAACGTGTACGCAAGATTCTGTTCATTCATTCCAGTAAACACATAATGACGATGATGATTCTGTTTCTTCTTCTTCTTTTTCTTCATGTTTCAGTTGTTAAATAGTTAGATAAATTAAAATTAAAACCGTTCTAAATTGCAGGGCTTATGTACAAATTTCAATGTATATTACTTAAAAAACATTTATTTTCAAAATATGGACAGAAATGACTTCTTAAAATATTTAGCATTAAAAAACGTAGTGTTCATTCTTTCTAAAGCTTTCTATATGTGCATCTGAAACAAAAAACAAAAATAGTATATTTTTGTTAATTTCACAATGTCAGGTGTATATTACAGGTTTGTTATACATTTGGATAACAAAAGATAAACCATAATTATTCAAAATAAGATTTGATTATGCTTTAAATTTCAAACAAACCGAACCAAACCTTGGTGTATTTTTCGGACGAGTCATAGGAAAGCAAGTATAATGGGATTCTGTCCTATAACAGGATTGTTCTAGAATCTTTCTATGTTCATGCACATTATAAAGTCCCTGCATTATAAAATATACAAGAAAATGAAACACACACAGAAATGAGAACATACTAACACTAACACTCTTAATGGCTACCCCACATTATCCTACAGAAAAAAGCACTTTTGTACATAGTGACAAAAACAAAACCTTTTACACAAATGTATGCTATAGTGCTAGGATTCATTTGTTAAGACAGATTTGCTTTTACTTTTTTCAGTAGTGTCACCACACTGTCAGTAGTAGTGTCTGTATCAGAGGCAGAGTAAAACAAACCTAGCCATAATGACTACTGTGTGTTTCTGACTCATTTCTACCTGAGGTCAGGGTTTAGAAAGCCAGTTGAGTGTAACAAGAGGGAAATTGTTGTGGGATTGTCTTACGACAGCGCCATGTGGCTGTCAGGAAAACATGGCACTCGTGGAACCTATTAGAGATGGACCATTTAGGAGCTGATATTGGCTCTTCACTGCGCAATATGGCTAGCACATGGGCATCTTTATGAGACAGCTACACAAACATGGAATAAAAAGCTGTGCCTTTTATTTGCTTTTTTAAATCTTTTGTCTCATCTGCCATAATGATCTGATTTAGCAGAATCTAATGTATATAATATTATGACATATGTTTTTTTTTTTATTAATTGTACATTGAGATTGTGTAAAAATCCTGTTCCTTATTGCACTACTCTTGTTCTGCCAGCAAAGAATTAAACTATCATACAATTTCAAGTATAAAGCTCAATCTAATATCTCCTAAAAAATATAAAAAAAAGGAAAGTATCCAATTTTAAAGCATGTCTAATGTTCTAGCATATTTTACAGAAATCAGTGACTTTTCTTTCACTGAGAATGTGACTAACATCATATTTTTAAATTTGCATATTTCAGAACTGGTCTCAGAAATCATGAAATCATTTATTAGTCTTCAGTAAATGCTTTATCCTGGTCATGGGACAAGGCGGAACCACAGCCACACATGAGGGCATCTCTCTCTCTCTCTCTCTCTCTCACTCTTTCACACACACACACACCTTTTACAGTGATACTACTACTACCACTAATAATAACAAATAACAATAACAACAACAACAACAATAACAACAACAAAAACAATTATAATAATAACAACAATAACAACAACAACAACAACAACAACAATAATAATAACAACAACAACAATTGTGTCCAAAGATTTGGCACAATTTACAATCTTTAACACATAATAAGTCTATGAAAGTTAACAGCTGACATATAAAAGATACAAAACATGTCAAATTATTCTCCGCACAAGACTCCTTTATTTAAACTATCTTCGTTTCTTTCCGTTTCCGTTCGTTTCCCTTCGTTGCCATATGTCACTTTTGTACGCCGCTTCGACCGATAAAGTTTTATTGTTTTGAACCGGATCCTTTTCCGCGGCCAACATGGCGGAGTACGACTTGACTACAAAAATTGCCCATTTTTTAGACAGACATCTCGTTTTTCCTTTGCTGGAATTCTTGTCTGTTAAAGAGGTAGGCACACAGTCAGAGTTAATAGTGAAAGTTGTTGTATGGGGGTGTTTATTTATATCCATGGTTAGTGTTTTTAAGCACGTGTTCGAACAGATAGCATCAGCTAACTAGCCGGTTAGCTAGCAGGATAGAAGCAGTTACCTAACCACATGGACAACACTAGTTATACATACTGATATTTAATCCCTTAATCCCTTAACTGCTCATATTGTGTCCGAGGTGTGAAAAGAAAGATTTTTTCGCCCAGAGTCACATTAACATCTGTGTTATCGGGCATGTGTCTTTAACGCGCCCATTTAGAAACATCTTGTTTTCTTGTTTACTCGCTTGTCACAACAGATCTACAATGAGAACGAGCTTCTTCACGGAAAGCTTGATCTTCTCAGCGACACCAACATGGTGGACTTCGCCATGGACGTGTATAAAAGTTTGTATTGTGATAAAGACATCCCAAACTGTGAGTACTTTCCCCCCTTTGACACTTAAGACACACTCATTAGTGCTTATTTGCTCTTTCGACCCAATTTGTTTGCTGTATAAGATGTTGTGCTGCAGACTACTGATTTAGTGACACTACAATTACCAAAAGAAGGCAGATGACAACTTTTTGTCTGTCAGAAAACGTAAAAGCTGACAGTCTTGTCTTGTTTTTTGTGCTAATGGAGATAGACACCAATTGGATTACACAAAAACTTACAGAAAGGTTATAACTTAATTTAACTATCATTTTTGTTAAAAAATTATGAAACTATTTGAGTATAAATCTTCTAAATCTAGTATGTTATACTATACACAGATTTGCCATAAAATGAAAATGTGATTTGAATAAGTGATTGTCTTGTTTCAGTAGGAGAATCAGAATCAGAACCAGGTTTATTGGCCAAGTGTGTTGACCCACACAAGGAATTTGTGTGGGTCAATTCTATACTTTACAAGACGAGATAATACAGACTATACAAGACAATACAATGTGATACAATATAGACAGTATGAGTATTAAATATGAATACAGAATATATGACTGATCAGTTATGTACATAAAGTGTGAGAAGTACATGGTAGTGTAAATAACAGTATTGTGCAGTGTTGTGCTTATGTACAATATGCAGCAGTAGTGTGTGTAACATATACGGATGATGACTGATAGTGCTGATAATGCAGTACTTATAGATATGAAGCAGGGAATATAATTATGGTGAGTTGTTAATCAGGGTGATGAGGGGCCTGGGGAAAGAAACTGTTCCTGTGTCTGGCAGTTTTAGTAAGCAAACCTCTGTAGCACCTGCCAGAATGGAGAAGGTGAAAGAGGTTGTGTCCAGGGTGTGAAGGGTCAGTAGTGATTTTTCCTGCCCGTTTTCTGGTTCTTGTATGGTACAAGTCCTCGGGAGTGGGCAGGGGGGCACCAATTTATTTATTTTTTTTGCTGTTTTTTATTTTAGCAGCTGTTAAAAGCAGGATATATCAGATAGCAAGTAAACAGTCAGTTCTCAAAGTTGATGTGTTGGAAGCAGGAAAAATGGGCAAGTGTAAGTGATTTAAGAGACTTTGACAAGGACCATATTATGATGTTTAGACAACCGGGTCAGATAATCTCCAAAACATGACATAACAAGTGGAACGAAGCTAGAGAAGTCCTGACAGTACAGGGGTGGCATAATAATTATTATAAGTGTGACTGCTTGATGGTGCTTGGGGCTTGAACCCCTGCGCTTCAAATCAACAATCCAGAGCCTTAATCGTTTGAGCCACTATTAAAGGAAACGCACAAATGATCATTCGCTATTAACAAATGTGTTTAATACACTGGCAAAACACCAGCAGGTTGTTGCAAACATTTTGTCTGTGAGCTGTGTTGCTCTACTCCGTCCAGGGTGTATCCTGCCTTGATGCCCGATGACGCCTGAGATAGGCACAGGCTCCCCGTGACCCGAGGTAGTTCGGATAAGCGGTAGAAGATGAATGAATGAGCTGTGTTGCTCTGTCTTCACCTCTCTCACTATACATCTGAGTCTGGCTCCCATCTTAGTTTTCTCTCAAAATGTTTAATGGTGACTTAACAGTTATGTATAGGCTAGTATAATTCCTTTGGACTGGCATTTCTTTTCTTTTTTTTCTCCATGTACCTGCCTGTTCATGGGCTATTCTCAGAAAAAGAGCATTGTAATAAATCTATAATATCAATTATAATTAAAAGTCTGAGACCACACTGAAAACTTTTGATTTCATATAACGTGAAATGAACCGGAGAAGATTTGTTACTAATTCCTGTTTAGATAGGAGCAAATGTGTGATAGTGGGCATGTTCACTACTTTGTAAAAAAAAATAAGTGTGATTTTCCATGTTTAATCTCTTGTAAAGAAGGATGTATTTAGACAACACAGATGGATCATAAGGTTTTGTACAAGCTTGTAGAGTCCGTGCCAGCTTGAGTGCACACTGTCATTACAACAAGAAAGGGAGAAACCGAATACTATGAAACTCTGCAGTTCATGTAAATATGGGCAATGTTGATGCAAGCAGTTAGGGCTCTGGATTGTTGTTCAGAAGGTTTGTGTTTATGCCCGAGTTTGGCCAAGCTGCCACTGTTAAGACCTTTGGGTCTGACTATTAACCCCTTCTGCTCCATCGCTGCTGTATTATAGCTGACCCTTTGGCCTGACCCTAATATCCAAAGCTGTGAAGAAACAAATTCTTCTTCTTCTTCTTTTTCTTCTTCTTCTAATTTCATGAAAGGTTATAAGTGTATATATTACAATTCAAAACTTTGTCATTTGTATTTAGAATTTTTATATTTCTTTCAATCTGCTTTGCAACAATTTCCATTGTTAAAAGTGCTGTGTAAATAACAAGGAATTAAATTAAACATCATTCAAAGATTCTACTTTTCACTCGTAGTCAGTGATAATTTATGAACATCGTCCTATTAATTTGAATGCAATCTGGAAGCATTTTCACCGGTGCACTGAGCTTGTTGGACCCCGCTGTAGTCCAGCTGCGCTCTCGTCCCTGCAGCTAGGTGCCTATGAGCCGCTGTCTACGTTCGTATCTGCACCCTTGTGTACTCGATGCTTTTTGTTTACTTTGTTTTAGCGCTGAGAGAGAAGAGGACTGCGGTCGTGGCCCAGCTGAAGCAGCTGCAGTCTGAGACGGAGCCGATTGTTAAAATGTTTGAGGATCCGGAGACCACCAGACAAATGCAGTCGACAAGGTGAGTTAGTGCGAGTGCTGCCGCAGCTCTGCATACAAACTCGCTCCCACTTGTAAAGAGACAGAGACAGCCACAACTGAGGGCTGGAGTAAGTACTGCTACTCAGGAGCGCTATAAACGCCAGCGGTCGACAACAGTGGAAACGACGGTATCACAAATTTTCCACCATCATCCCCTGTTCCGTTGACTCACTTTTCTGAAGGATCGGTTTGCCAGCAGGGTTTAAATACATTTTCTAGACCCAATGTAATTAAGCTCTAGGCTGGATGGATTGTATCACCTGAGTGAAGTTCACATCATCTATAGAGAATTGAATTATAATAAACGTAATACATGCACAGGGTTGTGCTGGTTTGCTTTTTATTTAGTATAATCTTTAGATTTGACTTGTCTGGACCTGACGGCCCATAAAAAGGTGTAAAGGGGGGTGAGGAATTGTGTCTAATGAAAACCTGAATGGGAACAAAACAGGAAGAAAAAAGTTAGTATTTGATATGTTCCCTCTAGCTAACACGGACATTAGTTTGACGTCCACGCGGCCAAGTATGGCAGCATTTTCTAGGTGTTTAGCATTTTTAGGTCTATTTGTGGATTCATTAACTGTGACATAATTGAAAGGAAAAGGCAACTCATGTTTTGCTATTTAGATTTTTGTTTGCACAGAAATTCAATGTATGTTTTGTCTAGGACGACTTGCTGAAGTAAGAATGCTTTCAATTCAGTTTATTTGTATAGCATGTTTAACATTGACTTGGGGTCAAAGCAGCTTTACAGTAGCATAGAAACAAAATAAAAGTTTATCCCTAATGAGTAAACCTGGGAAAACGGTGGCTAGGAAAAAGATTATATGAGGAAGAAATCTTGGGAGGAACCAGACTCATGTGTGTGACACTGGACAGTAAATGGTGTCGTTATAAATAATGGCTTTTCTACAACAGTTTACAGTCATGTGGAATTGTTCCACCAAGAGCTCCTGAGGAACTAATAGGTCAGTGTAATTTTATGTGAGTTCGTTATAGACTTAACACTAATTCCTTCCTGCTGAAGTCTTCTAATATTCACTGATGAAGACCCAAGCACAAAGCTGACCAACGCAATGGCAGTATCAGTCTAAAACCTTCTCGGGGAGGCAATACAGCAAGTAAGGACAACACGCAGACAAGTTTTTTGTTGTATTTGTCTTTTTTATCTGCTAGTTTAATTATTCAGGAAGAGGGTGGTCATTACACGTCGCTTGAAGACAGACAGTGACTCAGCTGTTCAGACATTCGGACATCGAGGGCAAGTTGATTCCACGGTCTAGGTGCCAGAACAGGCAACGTCTGCCAATTTTTAAATGAAAAAGCAAAGTCTATTTGCAATTACATTTTCCATGTTTGTCAAACTCGCCCCATAGTAAAATCCCACCTCCAGCACTGACTGACAGCTTACTGCACAAGGCAACTGAATTGAAGATACAAAGTGAATTTTCGAATTTTGGCTGCTCTGTACGCAACACAGAGGAAGCGAAACAGCTTATGGAGTAATTGCTCTTGCTATTTAAATGTGAGAGAGCCATAACTCGTAAGACACTGGGAAATTCAGTTGCAAATGGACTTTTGCATTTGAAATTTGGAAATTTGCACGTTTGTGTAAACAAACATCAAACAGTAATGCATTGTTTTTTATTTTATTTCAATTGTCTTAGTTCTTGAATTCACAAATAGAAAACGCAGTCTCAAATACCGTTTGCAATTCCACCAGGGTTTCCTTAGCTGACCTTTTCATTGCTCTGAACTCTACTGTAGTGACCAGCACTGGGGAGAACATTATAGTGCCGATTTAAAAATAAAACACAAAGTATTTAAAGTATTGGACGCTTTAGGGCTTTTGGGTGCTGGTACATTTTGACACTGATGGTGTCAAAATAGAGGCACATGACGGAAATATAAAATGTTGTAGAAAGGACATTTACATTATTTACTGGGGTGAGGATGTTGTCCCTTCTGAATCTGGTTCCTCTCGTCTCAGGGAGTCTTTCCTTTCCTCAGGTTTGCTCATTTGGGATACATTTTAGTCATATTATTTCAAACTTTACAATTTTTATTTTGTTTCTATGCTTCTGTCAAGCTGTGTTGAGACAATGTCATCTGTTAAAAGCACTATACAAATGAACTGAAGTGAATGAACAAGCTCGTAACCTGGATCAGCTCTGTATAGGCAGCATGAGAAGGATCAGAAATGACCCCTGATTCTCTCCCCTCTCATCCTCCGTTCAGTCACTGCCTCCAAACAAAAATCTATTTATTGTCAAATATTTCATTGCAATGTTTTGGATCTTGCTTAAACCCCATACTGAAAAGTTTTTTAGCTTTGAATTTATGAACTCCAATTGAACTGAATTATAGCAATAGTTATGTATGTTTTGAATGAAGAATGTATTTTTTCGTTTATGAATCACTTGATACCAGGGTCTAAAAAAGTTCAAATTTCTTTCCCCAACAATTGTGGATTGTAACTGAATCTCTGAAACAGACTAAACCAGCAGTCTAAACTTTAGTGGTTATATAATTTAATCATTGGTAAAGTTTGTACTGTTACTTTATATATATAGTAATGCAGACTTGTGCACTTTCACAGGCCTGTGCTGTGTCGATAAAGACATGCACGTATCAAGTAAACATATGTAATTGTGCTATGAAATTGAGAGGAAGTTTAGTTTTGGTGAACAGATTATACCTGAGGTGGGATACCGAAGACCAACAGCAATCTGTTTCAGCCGTTCCTCCAGCAACACAAAGCTGCAGACTGTGGATTAGTACAATTGACATCATGCTGTAGACTTTCGAGTCAACATAATTATTTTGATGGACGTGCAATATGCCAATATAACAATGTTTATACATTCATAATTGAATGTAATCAGTTTCAAGCTACTCGTCCTCCCCATGCGTTGCTCCTCGAATTAAGTCTGAGCATTTGTTTGGCTCTGCTTTCTGTGTAGTGAGACAAGCCCAAGTGAGTAATTTTGTGCTCTGATCATGCAAAGCTTTTTTTAAAAAAAGATCTTCGAGCTAAGTTTAACACAAACTAACCCAGTAACTGTTTAGGAGAAACACTTGACCTGCCTGTATTTTTAGCACCTTTAATAATGTTAAAGAGTTTAAACGTTTTTAAGTTGTAGGTGAAGTTTTTTTCCATCCAGTTTATTAGAGGGAAGGAAAAGCATTAGGTTTATATCGAAGGGTGTCTAGTGATTTATTTGCAGCAACATGATACGGTGGCATCTCTGCATGATCCATTTTGGATACGATGCATTTTAAAAGTACAATAGCTGAAACTTAATCATGACACTGTTTGTGTGATATGTGCAGACTCGTAATAGCACATAATGTAACAAAAGCTGTACATTAGAATCTAACTAAGTTAAACATGGCACGAGGGGAGGCGCATCTGAAGCACACTTGTTCCGGTGTTGGTTCCATGTCTTTCTGAATCCTGTGCTCTCTGCTACTGAGTTTCCCCAGACACCGGGACTGATTTCCTCACCCTGTGAGAAAAGACTGGCTGATTGATTGCTGTTCATGTGGAAGTAGGGTCGAGACTATACCATAGATGGTCATGTATTGATTCCACCAGGATGAGCCTGGTGTCGATATCCAGTATGGTGTCAAAAATAAATTGTTTTATTTCCTGCCTGAACCTTAACAGCCAAAGCTGTGTTATGAGCAGCGCAATAAAACATCATCTGATGCATTGTTGCTTCACTTGTCCATGCTGCCAAACAGATAAATGAATCCAAGCTATTTTCTTCTCTATTCTGGCACCTAGGTGGTGGAATGATCTTTCCCTAGATGTCCGAACAGATGAATCACTGGCTGACTTCAAATGATGCCTAAAGACCTGGCTCGTACCGAAGTACTTCAACTAGCACGTTTTTTTTCTTTTCTTGACGGAGGTATTCTCAGTCCGTAATCAAGTCAACGAGTATTGATGTATTCGTTGCCGGAGGCTTCATGTTACTTCTTTAAGTCACTCTGGATAAGCTCGGGTGCCGAATGCCGTAAGCGTAAACTTTATTCAGGGCAACAATGCTGAACAAAACTTTAGAACTCTCCAACAGCGCATGTACATATTTTATATTGTAGACATAGTTTCTTTTGAGTCGTGCTGTTATGTGTAAGGTGTCTGTGACACGTGTGTTTCTCAGAGCGTGATGGGATGATGGTATACTGTGCACATTCTCACAAGCCTGCGACCGCATGTTTGTGGTACGAGCTCCAGTGTACTGTACTCATATTTGGCAGGTTCTGCACACTGTAATGTGTTTTCGCTCCAGTGTTGTAATTTACTTTGAGAAGCTGAAGTACACCAGACTTTTGATTTGGGGGAATTTTCCAGTTCCTGCTTACTGCTGACCTAAAGATTTTTTCCCCCCTAAGCTAATGCACTATTATGCTAACATATCAGCTTGGGGGAAAAACACCTCTTAGGATGTGGCCAGTAAGTGGTCAGTAAGTTGATGGTTCAAGCCCCAGTACTGCCAATCTGCCACTGTTGGGCTCTTGAACAAGGCTTTTAATCCTCTCTGCTTCAGGGATCATGCATCATGGCTGACCATGTGCTCTGACACCAACTTCCTAACAAGTTGAGATATGTAAAATTACTTTTTCCTAAAACACTTAAACTAGCGCCTATTTCCCTGTTTGTTTTTATGTATTGTTTAAAAAATAAATAGGTTAATGGTATCATTCTCTGTGAACCAGTGCTGATGGAAACTTTAAAGCACTTTTATACAGACCGATACCATAATGTAATGGATTGTTAGTGTATATTTGATCGTAATAAAGTGTAGTCCACTCATTTTTCTATTTTCAATTTAGTTTTATTTGTAACCCTTTAATGCATATTGTCACAAAGCAGCTTTCTAAAATCTACATTTGCAACATTTGGCAGATGCCCTTGTCTAGAGCGACTTAGGTTTTATGTCTCATTTATACACCTGAGCAATTTAGGGTTAAGGGCCTTGCTCAGGGGCCCAGCAGTGGCAACTTGGTGGACCTGGGATTTGAACTCACAACCTTCCGATTAGTAGTCCGACATCTTGACCACTAGCCTACCACGAATCTAAACATAAAATTATATATTTTAAATTGACCCAAAAGGTGAAAGCTAGAGATGATGATAAAGAGGGAAAAGTCCCCGAGACAACATGAAGAAGAAACCTTCAGACACCGAAGGGAACTCATGTGACTAATCATTTACTTCCTATGACCCTGTGGACTCCTGTATGGTCAGAGTGCAGTTGTTTAACCAGGAAATTCATCAAGTTTAACATGAAGTCTATCTTGTTGAAGCTGATGGAGGTTTGGGTGAAACTGTCTGTCTGTCAATTTCTATCCTAAGCCATATTGGTTTCTAAGTGGTACCATCCACAGCAGTGTTTTTTTTGGCTCACGCCGTTTTTCCGTGATTTCGCTACCTTGATTCCACATTGTTCGGATTTAGTTCTTTGGCACGATGCTCTTTGCTTAATCAAAGAATGTTTTCTTCATAAGCCAATCTCATTTTCTTCATCACGTTTTTCATGAAGTATGCCGATTAATCAGCCGAACTTTTTGGACACATCATAAACCAAATGGAATTGACAAGGTCTTAACCTTTCCCATCTGGCGGACACATTCCTGCTGATATCCGCATCCGTTTTTATTGGACGCCATTGAATGATTTATAGTGTTGTGTTTATTAAGCAACAGTGCTGTGCAGATATTAAACTGATCATCTGATGAGCAAGGCGAGCTCTTGTCATGCTTCTCAGATGTACCGAGCTGAAAGCTTTCTCGAGGCTTGTTATAAGGTGCCTCGTGTGTTTGTGTATAGGGCGGAAAGTGCTAGCCGGGGGTGCTGGTAGGAGGGAAAAACTTGGTTTTCTCTACTCGGCTGTAACCTGACGCGGTCAGAGTTTGACACTGCTTTTCTGCGTATCAATGAGCCGCTTTGTTTCCACAGACTTGTGTTTTCTCAGGAAATCATACAGGATGGAAGTTTGCGGCCTCTCAGCCTCGTGTGAGAGCCCTTGGTAGGTGGTAGGCGCGTTGGTTTGCTTTTTCGTTTCTCACACCAAAACACGTTTATCACAGTCGAGGATTAAGCTGTGGCAGTTTTAATTAAGCTACCCAGTTGCTCGTCTGCTCCTCATTAACGAGCGGCTTTGAAGTTTACTTTTATTCGATCCGAATATATTGGTTTCAAAGGGCATTATTTGGTGTCTGGTGTTTCACGAGTTGAATACGCAACCAGGAAATGTGGCCCGGCTCTCGTATTTATTTGTTCCTGTGCCGAATTGCTGTTTCTGTCTGTCGGGTAGAGGCAGTAGTTTAGGACCAGCGATGGTTAGCAAGTAGCAGGTTAGCGTTCATACCCGCAGAAACCAGCGTCAGCAGCTCCACCTCCACAGGGAGGCTGCTGCGGTCTGCTAGGGATGACTGACCAGGGAAGAGCTGCTATCACACTCACGCCTGCGGACGTGTTAAGTAGTAATCACAAGCCCACACCAAGGCATGATGGTAGTGAGATTGAGGGGAATGTCTAGGGCAGTTGAAAGCAGAGGTGCTCCCAGTTTGATGTCTTTTTTTTTTTCTTTAAATGATCATTATGGGGGCTTGTTCTCCACCCGGCGCTGCCGCATGTGCTGGATGACAGTATAATGGCACAGAAGCGGCGCGACAAGAGCACGCCTTTATAAACAGCCTTTGAAGCTCCCCTCAAATAAAATAAACCGGGGACCTCCTTTTTCTGTCTGGCTTGTTCAGAGACACACGGTTTGGTGTGCTGGTTCTGCAGAGGCTAGCCACATTTGGTGGGGGTGGTGGTGCGGAAAACCTGGTTTCCAGTCCCCTCTACCTATTCATCTGCCTCAAGTCACACCAGCAGCACCGAGGCCATGTGCTCGAATAGCAATGGTTATTTATAGCATTGATGTTTCATGTTTTCTGCTTTAATTCTATAATATTGACTAGTGTTGCAAAGCCCTTAACTTTCCTTCATGGTTCAAATAAAGGGTTTGGTTGCCTTTCCCCCATTATCTCCTCATTCTGTCTTTCCACTCTTATCTCCTCTTCTCTGTCTTTATTACTCTTTCCTGTGTAATACTCTTAAAAGAAAACATGAGTGTTGCACACTTCTTAAACTGATTACAATTGCAAGAACATGTAGTAACTTTTAAAAAACCCTATTCACCACAACATTTTTTTTTCTCCTCCTCTTCCAGAGATGGGCGTATGCTGTTTGACTATCTGGCTGAGAAGCATAGTGTAAGTAACTCCACCGTCTCCTCTGCTGCTCTGAGTAGTTCTCATGACTCCTGCGTGAACTTGGCCTTGTTTCAGGGGGCCGGTGGGAGGGGCGGCACAGAGACGTTAAACGACTTCCCAAAACCTTAACTCATTTTCAGAGCTTTTTATGGCTTGCAGAATTTTCTGCGGACATTTACATTCTGTGGCGAATTGTTAAGAATAAGCCGAACAGCACCGAGACCCGTGGGGCTACCCGCAAAAATGCTTGGGGCTTCTATATTTGATGTGACGGCATTCCCCTCTCACCCCGGCATCCCACTGATCCTGGGCCTGTCCTCAGTGCACCTCAGTTCACAGGCCCCGGTGCCTTTTTAGTGTGCTAACGCAGGGGTCATTCACATTAACAGCCCTTAAACAGCACCCTTAACGTGCACTACCCACACGCCTTGCAGCTCTCCCAGCCTTCACACTGGCCTTCACTTCTGGAAGACTTCCTGTATTGGGAAACAGTGGCGTGTGTGGTCTCCATTGTCAAATATCCACATTTTGGGCTTCTCCCAAACATGCTCTTGAGGGTTCGAGAGTTCAGTTCTGTCTTCACCACTTTCTGAACTTCAGTGGGGATTTAGAATATATTTAAATTCAGTGACGTCATTAACTGCAGCAGTTGAAATCTATTGTTGTGTTTATTTATATTTTTATTTTTTTTTAAAATCTCATTCGCTTTTCTTTGCAGTTCCGCCAGGAGTATTTGGATACTCTTTACAGATATGCCAAGTTCCAGTACGAGTGTGGGAATTACTCCGGTGCTGCAGAGTACCTCTACTTCTTCAGGGTCCTGGTAAGTCTGAACACTACAGTCAGCTTTAAAAAAAAAAAAGGTTGTTGTATTTTATTTGTGTGTCTTGGTGTCAGTTTCCCACTGAATGATGACAATAAATGAATGGTGGTGACTTTTGTATGCTGTATAATAGCTTAATCATTTGGTTTTGATTGAGAACTCCTCTGAGAGTGCTAGTTAAGGAAGCACGTTCCTCACCTCATAGAAATAAATTTTCTTTATGTCCTGCCGTTTCAGCACTGGACAGTGCAGACAGTGCCAAGTAGCCTTAGTTATGACTGTTACTCATGAACTCAAGAGGTGTGTTTTTATGAATGAAGTCAACTATGAATGGTTTCATGTTTTTCACAAGTCTATATATTGCCTACACTATACAGTAACAATGCCTCATATAATAGAATCATCAGTTGATTGTGTGTCTGGCCATTTTTTTCCACCGAGATGAGGCTAATGATGGTGTTTTGAATTAAATAGTTTTGTGAACACCGCTACGTGTCCCCAGTGCTAGAATAAACTTGTTCAACTTGGCCAGCAGCTTAGTGGCAGCCTCCATCCCACAGCTTCAGTCTCTTTACTGAGAGAAACACACTCAATGGGTTTTTCCATTGAAGTCTGAGGCCAGATCACACTTCATCAGGATTCCCTAACCTTGCAGCTCTTTAATGTTGTGTGCTGTTCCACTAGATTCCGATTTATAACAAGCTTGAAATGCTCATGTCCAACTATTTTATGGATTATTAACTTAAACACTTTTTTTCTAAATCCTTGCTTTTCCTGCAAAACAAAAAAAAATACAGACGGAACACACACAGACACATGTGCCTTCGGCCTTCTTATTTAGCTTGGGAGTTTAAAAACCCAAACTAAACCTGGACTCTTTTTTTTTTTTTTTTTTTGTCTGGTATATGATTGAAACAGAGGTGTGCTGAGGACTTTGGATTAAATAATTTTCACCAGTGGAATACTTTGGAAATCAGATAATACCAAAGTAGGTTTGCGGGGAAAGATAATTGCAGTTCACCGAGAGTACTGGCAGTATCCGCGTTACACATGCGTACTTCTTATTTCCTCTATAAACAAAGGGCTCATTGCTCAGGCTCTGGCATTTGTGGCTTCTCTCCCACCGCTCGCAGAAACGAGTGAAAGATGAACTCGCGCACGAGAGTGGCCGAAACGTATGGCTGCATGCGATTCTGTCTGGTGAACGTGTGTGTGTGTGTGGTGGAAGGCTGAGAGAAAGCCTGGGAATAGTCAGTGTCTGACCTGCTTGGGCTCTTCCTCCCTCCCTCTCCCTTCTCAAGGCCACACTATAAGGACTTAGGGGCTTGGCTGAAAAGAGATGCCTATTGTCACTGGTGCTCTGAGCTGGGAACGTGTGAGACCCTCCATGCCTCACTGAGTTATCACACTCCCCTGGTGCAGAGTGTTTCTCCTAGTGCCATTTCGCTTGCCTTCTCACATGTACTGCTCCTCATTATACACACTGTCCATTCTGCCGGCCCACACTTATTTAGAGATGATTCATTAGTGCTAGAGCGTAGAAAATTGTCCTTACATCATGAGCAAATTTGAGTAATAAATACCACAATGGTTATAAAAAAAATGACCTAACTGCATATCTGGATTTATTTGACTTCTAATTGAAGTTGAAATGTTTGGTTATTTGTTTTGCCTGTGGGAAAAGGGAAAAACACTAGAGCACTGTGAAGGCAAGCCTTTGACAACAGCACAGAGCTGCTTTACAGTTTGCCTACAATGTTGAAAGAGTTGCTTTGTAATCCATTTGGGAAAAGCGATACAGGCTTGTCATTACAATCTGGCTCAGTCTGCCTTCTTGAGCAAGATAAGTGCACAAAACCTGCCAGGTTAACTCTCATATCTAGATATCCAACTGTACATTCTAATAAGCAAAGATTACATTTGATTTTTTTAAGGTACCTACCACTCAAGTGCACAGGAAATTTGACACTCGCACTCTGTTTAACGTGGAGCTCTTTCGCGGATTGGCACGGTACACGAGTGCAGACATCTTTCGTAAACATGGTATATATTTTTTTCCCTCCTCGATTGATTTCGGGGAATAGTAGACGAAAGGCATTTTCATTTACTCCATGTGCATGCGAGAAGCTGTGGACATAATGAGACAGAATCCCCCCCCATTTTGTTAGAGAACTTGAAAAATAGCATCAATTTCCATTTTACACACATCAAACGCTGAGAGTAGATGAGACCCCAGTACAGACCAGGCAGACTTGTTTATGGCATTGCAGCTCAGTGTAAATAGACCCAAATTGCTCTAAAGCATGCTTCCTCCAACAACATGATTCTGGGCCCTCATTGACCCTCATTTTCAATTGTAGAACAAAGAACATGGAACACCCATGGAAATGACATGTAAAACTGGATTTAATCACCACGACCCTTTCTCACCGAATACCTGCCTCGACTTTTTCCCCCTGCTAACTCTCGCTTTATTGTCATTTGTGCCAGACCTCCCATGTCCTCAGTTGGGTGCTACTATAGGAGAGGTTAGGCTCTGAGAACTTCTTTAACGTGGGAAACCCAGTCATTTAACGAAGGAAGCCAGGCTTGCAAAATCTAGAGCTGAGGTCCTGTTACAATAGCGGCCCAGCACGAAAAGAGCAACTTATTCATATCATCTCCTAATGCTGGGATTGAATGTTGAGAATAAAGATTGAGTGTCCCGTCGGATCGGCAGCACAGTAAATTTATTGTTGCTGGTCAGTGAGTGAAAATGTGCCCATTTGGGGAAGCAGTGGAAACTTAAGGTAACTCCTGGAAAAACCCAGGTATTGAAACTATTCTCTCATGGCAGGCCCTGAAAGCCAGGCAGTGTACAGAAAGTTGCCATAATGACATGGAGCCTTGCCAGATGTAGCAGGCAGTGCCTTCCAAAGAAAGGCAAAAGAAAACAAACACTTTTAGAACGAAGCGTTGACCTTTTATATTGGAAACACAGCTGTATTCTTCAATCTCTCCCAGTTTTCTATTTTGAAAGACGTTCGACCCTAAGTTCACTGTTGGCCACGTTGTGATTTTCAGCAACACTGAGCCTGAAGAGACACGACAAAGTTGAGAAAACTTCAAGATGAGTGAGCTACAAATGAGAAGGGTTTTTGGTGACAATCAGTGAGAGATGGTGGCATGGATTTTTTTTTTTATTTTATTTTTTCTTTCCCCATCTGACTGGAAAATATCGTCCTTGTTTTTGGTTCCATGTATTCATTCCTACTCATCTGATAAGAACTCACTGTGCTGTATCAGTTTACCCCAAAAATTGCACCAGTCTTTTAGCCGTTAAGGTGCATAAAGGTTACCAAATTTTACCGAAGTTTAAGTATAAATGCAACACATCTTTGAAAAAGTTGTCAATAATTCAAATGATTGTTTTTAGCATAAATTCATCAAAGTGGCACTTGGAAATTCTTTTAACATTGCAATAAAGTTTGTATGTTTCAGTGTAGATGAATAGCATTTTTTGTAGACAAAATTAAGCCCCTAATGGAAAAACATGAGGTTTGGGGACACTTGATTGTTCAGTGTAGTCATAAACTGGAATAAGCCTGAAGGGAAACTTGCAGAAGCACACATTTGAAGGAAAAAACCCCACAGTGTGAGTATGTGTGAGAAGCAACCATGAATTGACTAGCATTAGCAGTTCGTAAAATAAAGTATGACCGCTTGTAATATCACAGTTTCTGTTTTTGTGAGGGTTTGGTGAGTGTCATTTTTCTTCCCTTTTGGACACCGATACATTTAGCTGAAAAGGTTAAAACCTACGGTTCTCAAAAACATACTTGGTCTTTCAGAAGAAAGAAAGGTGGTTTCTGTCCAGTTTGAAAGTTGAAACGGAACTGATTCTTAAGAGGGGATTCTTTAAAAGCATGCTTCCCTTTCACATGTCATGCCTGTTGGATGTTCTTCACAGCATGCAACCGCAGGACTGGTTCATGTCAGTGGATCTGCACGATGCATATTTCCACGTCACCATCACAACAGAGCACAGATGCTTTCTGAGGTTTGTCTTCCACAGCATGAAGCGTGATTTATTGAGAATGTCCTCCTCAGTCTGGGCATCGAACAAGGAGACATCATCGTCCTTACCAACCAGATGAAGTTCTGCACAGTACTAGATCCTGTTGAGGATGCTTGGACCAGATTGCAGCCATAGTTCTGTTGGAATTAACGGACTTCGAGAAGAACTTCCGATAAGCCCCAAACATGTCTTTGTGAAAGGGAAATAAGATCCATCTCATATGGAGACGTTAGGGTTTTCCTCACAAAATAGGAACCTGAACGAGCGCGGTGCTCCACGAGAGTGATCTGCCGTAGGGTGGGGGAGATTTATTATCTGAAGTCAGTTTGTGAGATCTTTGTGGATCTGTGCAGACACCTGCCCTGATTTCCTGCTTGAGTCACAGCCTCCCAGAGGTGTGCTTTTATCACAGCTTCCTGTGTCCTGACAGTCCGGGTCTCTCTGCACTCTGACATGCCTGCAGCTGATTATATGCTGCCGCTTTGTTTATGTATTTTATTTAGATTTTTTTTTTTTGTCTTTTCTGACAATTAACAGAAGTTTACATGACTTTGAAGTTGATTGTCTCTACAGAGATGAGCCTAGTTAACAAGAGTTTACATTTCAGTAATTTAGAGAAGTGACTATAAATGGCTCTGAAATGTGATTGAGCCGGAAGGGTCCCCTTTTGTCTTAAATGGATAACAGATTATCCCATTGTTTCAAGTGAATCTCTTTTGAAGTGTTTTTTTATTTTTATTTTTTTAATTAAGCTGAAAGTGTCGGCACTTTTTACAAGCAGACTTGGTGAGTGTCTCTGAAATTGCCCTAGTACTCATCACACAACACGCTGCGGCTTTAAGTAGCTCATTGAACGCAAATGTTCCCGGGCAGACAGCAGCTCCCCCGTCTTTAATGTCTGGAGCTGATTCTTCCTGCACTCCTTCTGGAGCAGAGTCACTGATTAGTGTCCAACCACTCGCTCTGGTCTCGTCCCTGTTACGGAGTTGATCAAAGCTTTTGCACATGTGTTTAGGCCAGCGGTAGCAGCACACTTCATTAAGGAGACTGAGTGAAGGGACTGCTCTGTGGCCTTGCACTGACCTCAGCACTTCAGAGAGTTTTAGCTAAACTGAAGCTGCACCCTGCTGAACTGAGTGAGTGATGTGTCACTGGGCCATCATACACGTTGTGAGTGATACTGTTTTGATGTCAGCTTATGGGCTTCTCTGGTGTTTTAAACGCACACTGTTGAAACGGCCCTGGCTGCTGAAAGACCTGGCTTCCAAAAACCTTTGGGTTTTGGTTTGGATTTTATTTTTAAATGGTTTGTACTTTCTAGTCTGCGTGTTTGGTGACTTTTGTGTGGAATGCATCTAAAAAGGTTTGTTTAGAGTTCCTTACCCTTTTGTTGACCCTTTTTCTTTTCCTCCTGATCATTTGATCTGACTAACTGAACATTTCCCCTGACATAATTAGCATTTGACCCTGAGTGCTCACTTGTTTAATGCGTGTCATTACATGCTACAGACAAGCCAGTCCTTCACCTTTCACCTCGAGGGATCTTTTCAACTTAACCTCATGCAAGAAAGACTGTTTGGAATGAAATCAACCCACCATGAGGCCAATTGGATTCTGTCTTGACTAAGTGATGTGATTCATGATGAATCAAAGTAGAAGTGTTCCACATTTAGAAACCTTTCTGTCCTCTGTGTCTTGTTTGAGAGTTAAAACATGCAGTAAACAAGAAAAAGCACATACAGATCCAATGTGCTTTCTGTTACTCCAGTAATTTGGATGGATAGTGGAATGGTTGTCCGTGACACAGCGGTTGCTTTATCACAAAGTGCAGCAAATGAGGCTTCATAAAAGGCTAAACTGCCTTTCATGATCCATTTCTCTCCCTGTCAAGCTTCGTTCTCTAAAGATGACTTAATTGAATCTGTTTGCCCACTACAAATGAATAAATGTTGTTATACTCTGAAGTGGTTTCACTTCAAGCCAAGTATCAAGGTTTTGCTATTGCAGCGGATGGCAAGAAATGCATCCCGCATTCCAACTATGAAGCCTCCAATAGTTTTTAACACCAAAAAAAATGACACTTATTTACACTGTAGTTTCTGATGCAATATTTCACATCAAGGCTTGGCAGGGCTGAATGCTCTTATTTTTATGCCCTTGGGCTGGGGACTTGGACCCCACTTGCTCCAGAGGTTTACAGCGTTGGCCCCATTCACTGTGGTGGCCTTAAAGAGCAATGACTGGCCACCTTGAACAGATAAAATCTGAGTGTTTTCTATTAGGCTGTTCCTTGTGTTTAAGTGTGCATTGTGTTGTTTGTGCAGGTTCCTGCAACGGACAGAAACGCGCTGAACTCCCTGTGGGGGAAGCTGGCCTCTGAGATCCTAATGCAGAACTGGGAGGCTGCTATGGAGGACCTCACCCGCCTGAGAGAGACTATCGATAACAACGTAATGCCCCACCACTCAGAATTCAATACTGCACTCAGATTCCCTTACATAGGCCATATTGACTACCTCACATTTCAGCAAAACACTATCACCACTACTATTGCTGCGCTTTCTCCCGCTCATGCCCTCTCTTTCTGACTCTCTTTCTGCCACATTCTTTCAGGGTTTATTCTGGTTTATTTCACTTTTTTGACCCACACCCCTCCCCCACCCACTCTGTTTACACTTCGAACAGAACCACAGTAGCCCAGTTGCGTTAATTGAGTTTGATTTTTAACTGGAACAGCAGACAAGGCGACGTTGTACAGGGGTTTGGCTTGTAAAAAACCCTTTTCCTCTGACCTCTAAAACGTCTATTTTTAAATTGGACCAAAAGCATAAAGCCTGCTGAAATTTCACTGTTGATTAAAGGAAGGCAGTAGTTCATCATGTGAATTGAACAATTAACCAAACATGCAAAAGTATTTCCTCACATTGAAATATCTCTCTCTCTCTCTCTCTCTCTCTCTCTCTCTCTCTCTCTCTCTCTCTCTCTCTCTCTCTCTCTCTCTCTCTCTCTCTCTCTCTCTCTCTCTCTCTCTCTCTCTCTCTCTCTCTCTCTCTCTCTCTCTCTCTCTCTCTCTCTCTCTCTCTCCCCCCCCCCACCCCCACCTTGTTATTTGTATATCAGACGGTGAGCTCTCCCCTTCAGTCTCTGCAGCAGAGGACATGGCTGATCCACTGGTCTCTCTTCGTCTTCTTCAACCACCCCAAAGGCCGAGACAACATTATTGAGCTTTTCCTGTACCAGCCACAGTAAGCACCTCCAGCAGCTGCATGTTGCCATCTGGGGATTTTATTTGGCTTTGCTTCTAATAAAACCGGATGAGGTGGGATGATTTTGTGTGGGTGTATGTGGGTCCAGGTCGGTAAGCCCACCGCAATCCGCAGATGAAACTGCTGATGTTGTGCCGACCAGTCCGGTACTTCAGACCACTACTCCAGGCACAGACACACGCTCACACACACACACACACACACCCTCACTTGTGTGTAGAGACACAATCGCGCGTGTGCACACACTCAAACAAACATGCAGAACCCCAGAGGCAAAAGTGAAAACAAGCGATTGAGTTTCTCCGATGAGCCTGAAAATAATAGATGGCTTAGCAGACGGGCCGTCTTGGACTGGGAATAGGAGCTCTGACTCAGCTGAGGGCTGCATATGAAAAATCAATAGTTTTTACAGCAGGGTTCATTATGCAAACAAATCCAAGAGATCACGAAGAAAGGCTTCTCTCTTCCTTTTCTTTATATCTGCTGTTATTTCACCCAACACTTCAGACAGGAAACCTGCGTTAAATGTACACTCCACATGCATTGAGAAAATATTTATAGATTTATTTATTTTTTTAATTCCAAAATGTGTTGCTGAACCACACAAGATTAGGCTTATCTGCCTTTCAGCAACTTTTTTTTCAGCACCGATGACTGGAAGGCTAGACCAGTAATTAGTAATAAGTGCTTCACCATAGTGGCCATAGTAAGGATAGCTTGAGGTTGCTTGTTGTGCTGTTGTAGGCTGGAAAACCTCGGTGAGGCTTGGCCTTTTCCTCCCGATGGTGACCGCTCGCTTCCTTTGGGCCGGATCCAGTGGGCCAGTGACCTGTGGTTGTTTGACCCGCTGGCCGAGGCCACAGCGACATGCTCCATCAGACCTTATCCACTTACTGCAGCTTCATTCCAAGGCAGTTGGCTGTACAACGGCGCTTTGGACTTAGATGCTCATTATACCAGCAGACTCATTATACTGCAGTAAACTCCTTCAAATAGGTACTTCTAATTTGTGGTTGGACTCTTCAAGTCATGCATCTCTCTGGTCCTGGCCAGATTCTTTATAGCAGCAAGAAGTTCTCTCGCCTTTCGTGCTATACACTCATCTTCAGCTCTGTGACCTCGAAAAAAGTAAACTGTTCTACCACAAAATGATCTTGATGGGCAGTTTATTGCATTTGGATACACTGCGTTATCAGTTATAGCTATGGACAATATGTGCTCATATTGATTGGTGGTTTCATTTAGAGAAGAACAATATTACGCAAGATAAAATCTTGCCCCAAACTTAATTAAGATATTTAAAAAGTTGTGTGGTTTATATTGCAAAATTATACTTGCGTTTATTTTGGCAAGATTGTTTTAACTGGTGGATGTTTAGAAGCACTCTCCTGAAACAAACACCGACATTTCAGAGCTGCAGAGATGAGAGATGTAAACAAAACTGTAGATGCTCTAGAAGTTTGTCTGTCAGATGGTTTTGTTTCATCACAGGACATTTAGAGCCAGAATATTGTGACAAGATGACCTAGGATATAGGTGCAAACAGGAAAGATGATACCCAAGTTAGACTTTATTGACCCTCACTTAGCAGATTCAGTGTTTCCCTTGATATACCTCTAATCCCAGTCTCCCACAAGCCTGCTGAAATTGGAACCACGCAACAATTTGCTTCTGTATACTTCCCTTTTTTCTTTTTCTTTTTTAAGTTCTCAGGGTAATCTTGAGAAAAGTATTGCTTTTTTTAGACTCAGAGTGAGAAAAGTTGATAGAAACCTGCACCCTAAATCTTTTTCCGAGTTCTTTTTTAAATGATTTATTGGCCTATTAAGGCACATTACAGATTGTAAATGCCAGAAATAGCATCATGACTCATACAAGCGGACTGGTGATCAGCACCCCCTCTGGAGAGCGAGTAGGTGTGTTAATCACAAACACACAGTACAAAGTAGAATGGTTTGCTATGGACTCACACCACTACAAAGGAGGGAGAGAGAGAGAGAATGATAGAGCTTACACCACTGCTGTTTTTACCCCTGACATCTGAAGTGCCACAGTCCCCTCATCCCTTTAATTGCTTTGACTAATTAAACCATCCGCTAGTCCTCCACCTCCTTAGAACATGTGTTTCTCCATTCGGACTCATAAGAGCTTTAAGGGCTGGGCAAGACCAAGCAACTTGACTTCCTCTTTGAAATTTAATTTGATCCTCAGAAGGAGGAGGAGGTGGGTGAGGAAGCCGGAGGTCAAAGATGTTGGTTCAGATACAGCAGACACGGATATTGTCCTTTGAATCGACTCGATATGTTAAGTGCACCTTAAAAGGAGCTCTCAGACATGACAAGGCATCTGTTGTATACTCCCCCCCCTCACTTATGAGAGAAGGATACGTTCTGTCCTCAGGCTGCATCGAAAGAACTGTATTGGATTGTAATAGCAGTGCTTCTCGATGCACTGTTTCGCACTCTGCCTACAGCGAGTTGACCTGTAGCTGAAAAACAAGCCCCTGGTGGGTAGTATTTCAGCTACTGGCCAGGCCTGTGGCCGGTGATCCGAATCTAGACTGGGGTTTTCCTTGTCTTTCCACAACTGAACAGAGATGCTTTCACCATTTCACCCCCCCCCTTCCCCCCTCCAATACCCAGACAGGACAGATGACTCTCTCAAAGTGTTTTGACCACCTCTGTTTTTTTTTTTTTTCCCTAGGTACCTAAATGCCATTCAGACCATGTGCCCACACATTCTGCGCTACCTGACCACAGCTGTCATCACTAACAAGGACGTGCGCAAGCGTAGGCAGGTCTTGAAGGATCTGGTCAAAGTTATCCAGCAGGTAACGGATGCTGCCTTGTCATCGACTACGACATGATTACTGAACCTATAGCTTCCTGCATTAATTAGAACAACATGCATCTGATTCATGTGGCCCCTCATTTGTAAGCATAGCCACTGAGCAGATCATATAGACCGCTAAACCAGGGCTGAGCATGCAGTCCGTGTTGACATGGCTGTAATCATCTGGGTATGCTTTCTTCTGCTTTTCTAGATCAGACTGTGCAGTAAACAGATCAACAAAATGCTGGTTCGACTTACATTAACCGCATTTGGCAGCCAATGAGCAGTTGAGGGTTAAGGGCCCAGCTGAGGCAGCTTGGTAGTATTGGGATTTGAACTCACATCAATTTCCAATTACTTTCCATCAGTAATCCAAACACCTAAACTAAATGAGCTCTCACTCCCCATACATGTGCAGACCACCATTACCTTGTACACATTACAGTTTGTGGGTGTTGTGCCTCTCTGCATGAACTGAGACGTCCTGTCTGTAAGTCCTGAACTGGTTAGTTATGATTTATGAAGGTGGACAGCCGGATTTTAGCCTTGTCATCCAGCAGCAGTAGCTTCGTTGGTGATCAGTAGTACTATAATCTGAATATGAGCCTTCTCCAGCTGTGTAATGTCTTTAACATCTGGCCTAATGCACTCACCAGTCTACACGCATGACTCTCATGGTTTCTCAAGCATACCAAGGTATACCAAAAACCTGTATCACATATCCCATCAAAACTCGTCTGCTTAACTCATCGCTCTGATCATTTCATCTTGGACGTGTTTATAGGTCTGGAAGGTAGAAAGTGCTACTCTATGAACTGATGCTTATTGAGAAATACATATTCAGTCCGATTAAATGTCATCTGTTTTTCTTGTCTTTTTTTAAGGAGTCATACACCTACAAGGACCCCATCACAGAGTTTGTGGAATGCCTGTATGTCAACTTTGATTTCGATAGCGCTCAGAAGAAACTCAGGGAGTGCGAATCGGTAAGTTCCAGATTCCCCCTTTGTATTTATTAGCTTGTTTACAAGGTCCTTTTTCCAAAGCTGTCATGCTCCTGAAAAAGCGTAGTGATTCTGCAATGTTATAACCTAGCGAGGTCTTTTTCACAGCCTCGCTGGTGCTTAAAACGGCCTCTGTTCCCAAAAAGTCACACAGCCTCTTAACCAGTTGAGTGCATACAGCTTGACTTTTCTGACCACAGAAAGCCTGCAACTTTTCAATTTACTTCCATGACGCCTCGGCTTTAACCTTATGACGAGTTGTAACGAAACCACACGCAGCCCAGTGCTGCGGCCTGGTCAGTGGAGTCCTATGAACTTTCCCAAGCTGCGGTGAGTGTCATTGCTGATACTGTATCATGAGCCGCACTTGCCCACAGATGGCCTTTTCTTCAGCCGGGGTCTCGAAAGGGTACTGAAAGCTCGCGCTTTGTCTGTCTGTGTGTGTTTGTGTCCCACTCTTCAGAGAGAGAGAGAGAGAGAGAGTATGCCGGTCGGAAAGCCTCTGACTCACAGCTTTTTATGATGGCCAGTAATCGTCCATCAGGGGCATGGTTAACAAAAAGCACTTTTGGTGTGTTGAGGTCTGCTCGTGTGCTGAAAAGAGCCTGCTGTGGTTTAGGCGTTTATATTTTTGCTCAGCTTCATAATGGGCTTGCGTGGTGATCGCATTAGATTTTACCCCCTGATTTGCTGCGTAATGCCATTCTACGCTTACAGTCAAAAGCGGTGTCTCTTAGTTCCAGCAGGACAACAGTAGAGAAACCTAACAGCGGCGTACACGTGTGCATAGAACACAACCGAATTTTATCGTATGGCCTGATCCTCACAGCCACCTTCAC